>NC_079192.1:370297882-370360382 GCF_029499605.1 Hyla sarda | reverse complement strand
GTAACTAAATGAATGAATAAATACTGCCGCAAATCCTACAAATGTGAATGCAACCTAGCAGCATAAACCAAGCTAAGGCTACATTAACATCCCCTTTTGTCTCTACGACTGCCGTGTATTCGGTTTTGTGAAACTGTGGTATATTAAGGTTTTAAAGGAGAACTCTGGAATATAAAAATGTTCGCCCATACTGCCGGCAGTAAAAAAATAAAGATGTAGATACCTTCCTCTGCTCCCCCGGGACCTCCGGTCTCCGCCGCGATCCTCTTTCTGGTTGCCGGTGGTCGGATTAATCATACTGTGCTCAGCCAATCACCAGCCGCAGCAAAGTCCGACTCGGCCAGCGATAGGCTGAGCGGCAGTGTGAAAACGCTTCAGGACACAAAATTCTTCACTACACCTGCACCTGCGGCCGGGGCCGAAAATGTCACACTGCCACTCAGCCTATCGCCGGTGCATTGCCGTGGAATGAGATTTGCCATAGAATGAGATGGTCCGCCTCCATCACATCCTATTGGCTCTCTCTTGTCACGTGACATATTTAAACGTCACGCATCGATGCGCACAGCAGTGTCAGTTTGGCTATCACGGGGAGAGGATCTCCTCACCCTGTGATAGCTGAAGCTGTACGGAGCTCTCATGGGCTCTGTGGCCCGACAGAAGTTCACACATGTACGCAGCTCATACGGCTGCCTCATATACATTTACTGTTTATCCACAGCGCTATCGGGATCCCGATGCCCGATGGCGCTGTCATCAGTGTGCGTCCCCGCCAGCGCCCCACGCCCGCAGCTCTACTCCCCGTCCCCCGCATCTCTACTCCCCGTCCCCCGCATCTCTACTCCCCGTCCCCCGCATCTCTACTCCCCGTCCCCCGCAGCTCTACTCCCCGTCCCCTGTAGGTCTATTCCACGTCCCCTGTTAACGCTCAGGGAGCGATCCACAGCGCTATGGGGATTACTATGCCCCATGGCGCTGTCATCAGTGTGCGTCCCCGCGAGCGCCCCATGCCCGCAGCTGTACTCCCCGTCCCCTGCAGCTCTACTCCCCGTCCCGTTAACGCTCAGGGAGCGGGGAACAGAAAGTAGAGCATCGGGCGCAGGTAAAGTAGTACTGCGCATGCGCAGCACTACGTGAATAACTTAACCTGCGCCCGATGCTCTACTTTCTGTTCCCCGCTCCCTGAGCGTTAACGGGACGGGGAGTAGAGCTACGGAGGGACGGGGAGTAGAGCTGCGGGGGGCGGAGGACGGGGAGTAGAGCTGCGGGCGTGGGGCGCTGGCGGGCACGCACACTGATGACAGCGCCATCGGGCATCGGGATCCCGATAGCGCTGTGGATCAACAGTAAATGTATATGAGGCAGCCGTATGAGCTGCGTACACGTGTGAACTTCTGTCGGGCCACAGAGGCCATGAGAGCTCCGTACAGCTTCAGCTATCAGAGGGAGAGAAGATCCTCTCCCTGTGATAGCTAAACTGACACTGCTGTGCGCATCGATGTGTGACGTTTAAATATGTCACGTGACAAGAGAGCCAATAGGATGTGATGGAGGCGGACCATCTCATTCTATGGCAAATCTCATTCCACGGCAATGCACCGGCCGAGTCGGACTGCGCTGGTTGCTATGAGCAACTGCACCACTCCCCCTTTAAGATGTAGACTAGATTGTAGATTAACACATTAAAGGAAATCTGTCACCAGTGTCGCCTGCACTAACTTGTCTGTACCGACAGTGCAGGTGACACTGATGACAACGGTACTCACCTTGTCCAATTCCGTGGTGGGCATCTTCGGTAATCTTGGCCGTTTGCTCCAGCTCTGGGCACCCGGCTTGGGGCACGGGCGGAGCTTAGTGACATCACTGCTGCTGTTCTCTAGCAGTGGGACCCAACAGGGAGCAGCAGTGGTGAAATCACAAAGCTCCGCCCATGCCCCAAGTCGGGTGCCCGGAGTTAACTACCAAGATTACCGGAAATCCCTGGAACAGGACAGGGTGAGTACCATTGTCATCAGTTTCACCTACACTATATGCCTCTACCGACAGGTTAGTGCAGGTGACACTGGTGAGAGATTTCCTTTAATGGAGCTCTTGGTCAGAATGTACTTTTAAGCCATAATGTTGTTTAATGTGGTAATATATTAAAAACTCTTGTTTTTTATTACTTTAGGTCAAGTAGAGATGACCAATGTAGCTGATACGTAATATGAAGAAATCACCGCACGCTGCCTCATTTGAGTTATTTGCACAATAAAGAACATATATGTACAGTGCACTGTAATACTGTAATTTATGCTATTTTATCTAAATTGTACAGTAAAAAAATAAACTATCACTGCATCAATATCACTATCACTGCATTCTTTTATAAAACAAGTGAACACCAGCACTGTGTGGGACTTATTAGGTGAATGCATTTTACTGATTTAGTTGCAATTAAACATATGTTTAAAATAAAAAGGAGAAAACTATATTATATAGATATATTGCATATCATAAAATAAATATTTGTGTGTATAGATTTGTTTCTATGATCCTTTATATACATTAAGTTCTGCTCGAGTGAAAAGACCTGCTGGGAAATAAGTTGAAGCGCAGAGCATTAAGTGGACTAATCCAAATGATATATTACTAATATTTTGAAATTGTAATATTCTCCTTGAGCCTTTATCATCCACCACTATGCCAGTTTCTATATAATTATATGCATATATATGACAATGCTTTATAAAATTATTTACCTATTTGTTGAGTCAGTTGATAAATGAACATCCAGGGAGTGTATACCAGAATTGCTAGTCCATCAGGAAGCTGTATAGTAGGGTGATATACCATATTTAAAGCGAATAACATGCACTTCATATTTTAGTTAAAAAAAAAAAAAAAAAAAAGCTTCAATTCTACCTGCATGCTATACGTCGATAAATCCTTTCCAAATTGGGTGTTGCATCCGGTCCTGCAGCAGCCAAAGCTAGTCACTGTTCTTAAATGCCTGTGGCTGAGCTGCTGATTTTGAACAAGCAGCTGATGCCATGCCCACTTTAAATCAGTGACAATCTGCGCCTGATGAGTGATGTCCCTGATGCCATGCTGAAGAGCCATGCACAGGACCTCGCTTGTCAGGGCTCCACTGCACAGTCACGCAGCCCAAGACGCCACCTGAACCCCAGCCTGCCAAGCGCCCCCCAGGTACACAGGCCAGGTTAGAGGGGGGGAAAAAAAGCAGGGTACCAGACAAAGGAGGGGGAATGATGTTACACAAAGGGGATCAGACTGCCAAAGTGTGGGGGGGGGGATTAGACTAAGTAGCTGAATGATGTGGCAAATAAGGGGAATAAGAGTTCTGTGATACGTTGATAAATACGGAAGTTGGAGCACTGGGAGACTGCCCCTGCTGGAGGTGTCTCAATCTTGCAAATTCCCTACGGAGATAGTCAGTATAGTTCTTGCAGCCATGAGTGATGTTTATTACAGGTCAAAAAGTTTGCCAAAATGCCTCCAGCATGTTTCGGAACACTGGTTCGTTTTTCAGGAATAGTTGGATTCAGATTCTATGACTCAAACTTTTCAGAAGGAGTTCCATTTTTAAAGATGCACTGTCATTAAGAAAAAACTTTTTATATTTTGTAGTACTACTGATAATGACTTTTTTTAAATATACATTTATGAAAGTCAATTTCACAAAAAAATATAGGCATAAAGTCTATATACCTGATGAAGAGGCACTGTAGCCTTGAAATGTGTTGTATTCTGGCATAATAAAGACATTATTGCTATCTACAACAATTTTCCTCTGTTGGTTGGGCCAAAGCCCAGATTTTTTTTTTCCCCAAGCCTATCAATACCACAAACAGAATCTTTAGGACTTTAGACTACCTACCACCATATAAGGAACATCAGTGAAATACAAAGTAAAGTTTATACAGGTTCCTGAAATTGTCCAAAAGATTAACTGCAGAAACTGAATTATATGGGAATGTTGTCGCAGGAACAAGCAGTTATATTGTATCACACTAAGGGTGTGTTCTCACCTGGCGTATATGCAGCGTATTTCACGCAGCGCTAAATTTACGGCAGCAGCGGGAAATACGCTGTGTATTCCTTGCTCACTATACACACAGGGCTTTCTGCCGGCAGCCCTATGTGTGCAGTAAGTTTTGGAGGCCGGCACATGGCCCCGCCTCAAACGCACTACACACATAGGGCTGCCGCCGGAAAGCCCTGTGTGTGTGTGTATAGTGGGCAAGGAATATGCAGCGTATTTCCCGCTGCCGCCATAAATTTTACGCAGCGTGAAATACGCTGCGTACACGCCAGGTGGGAGCGCACCCTTACAGTGGAGGCCATCATTAATAACAGTTCCGATTATATAGATAGTCTTAGGCTCCAAAATAGTAGATTATATTACGGCTACATGTTGGTAGTATAATATATTGGTCCTAATGCTTGATGTTTCCTGGAATTTTTTAATAACAAAGCCATAGCTGGTAAAATACCGTATTTATCGGGGTATACCACACACCGGCCTATAACAAGCACTAATTTTTCCATGGATATTTGTGTAAAAAACTTTTTTACCCAAATATCCTTGGTAAAATGAGGGTGCGTGTGTGTGTATACCCTCAGACTGTTTCTGACCCCGCTGAAGCCCCCAGGAAAGGCAGTGGGAGAGAGGCCGTCTCTGCCCGCTTCTCTCCCCCTGCCTTTCTTGGGGTCTAGAGTCCTGCTGCCGCCGCTTCTCTCCCCCTGGCTATCCGGAGACCGCCGCTGTCCCATTACCTCCCCCATCCCCGGTTTTATAATTACCTGTTCCCGGGTTCCATGCTGCTACTGGCTTCGGAGGCATCCTTAGCTGTCACTGTGCGCCGGGCCACTGACGGCGACGTCGCGTTGACGTCACTTGGCAGCGCATAGCAACAACGCAGGAGACCGCCGGAGCCAGAAGCAGCGCAGACCCTGGGAACAGGTAATTATAAAATCGGGGATGGGGGAGGCAATGGTGCAGTGGCGGCGGCAGTCTCTGGACCCCAGGATAGGCAGGGGCAGAGAAGCGGACATCGACGGCAGGTCTCTGGACCTGCAAAAGCCGTTGCAGTTCATTGATTTAAAGCGCCTGCTTTAAATCATTAAACTGCAGCTGCTTATCGGCGTATAACACGCAGATAGAATTTAGGCTAAAAATTTTAGCCTAAAAATGTGTATTATACGCTGATAAATACGGTAGGTTAAAACCGTGATATAGTTGTTGGTATATATGCTTTATATTTTCAGCATTTTATGCTGTTTAGGACACGATCCAAGTGACCGCTCTAGGTTGATGTATTGCTCCAAATTAGATCAAATACGTGCACGGAGAAAACACTGACTGAGCTGACTCATTTGGTCAAAGCAGTTCTCTGATTTATTGTATAGCATACACACAAGATATACGGTATCCTTCAGTAGGGCATAGCACATTGTATAAGCATTCTAATTGGTTAGCTACTTCATGTAAGTATTGCATCATATTCTCTGTGCCAAAAGGGGATGGACACACAGGGTGTAATACAGGATGTAACTGCCATTTTAGAAGAATGATCTTCATTTTACATATATTATCCATAACAATAAAATAGTAATAACTTTACATCCATACAGTGCTGAGTGTTTCATTTATTCTATTAATTTTTTGTTACTATGGTATACAGGGGTTCATACTTTTTGGGGTGTGGGCAGCCGATTTCTTCATTTAGAAGCGCTAGTGTTGGTATTTTTCTTTATTTTTATTGACCTATAACATCATTGTCAGTTTAAAAGAACTTAAATGGGTATCTCCCCAAAAGTGGAAACCATATAGTCTACCATTCATTAACTTTTCAGGAATTGCCTTGGATATTAAGGATGCCCATTACCATGTCCGAATACACTTGGGGGTATAGGTTTACCTGATTGAGGAACATGTCTGTTTTGTACAAAAGGGAGCTGTTGTCCCAGGCCTCCCAATTCTATTATAAAGTCGTATTCTCCATCTAAACACCAATAATTTCAAAAAGGCAGATATTAAAGGGAATCCTGTGGATAGGGGATACTGTATATGTCCTGTGGACAAGAACACGATATCTCAGGCTCTTTAATAGAGATACGTGGAAGAGTGTGTCAGCCACGACTTCATGCCATGGTCAATAGTAATCTGTTCATGTAGCAGAGTTCGCTTCCTGCGATCAGACACTTATTCCCTATCCACAGGATATATTTCAAGGGTTGTAGATAAAAGAATAAAAAGCTATACTTGCCTACCTCCAGTCCTGCTGCAGTTCCTGTTTGGTTTCTTCTGGACCCCTGAACATCTCTTCTGCCTGCTTGTGAGACGAGAGATTGGATCCATTCTGAAAGAGGCCCCTGCTTAAGCATACCTTTTCAGCTACCCATCCGTTGAGGTAAGTAAATAAACAGATAAGCATCTGATGAGCAGTCATGGGTAGACACACACCAACCTCTAATGTAGAGTTACCGACCGTGTACTTACCCTCATGGTTTCCATTACACAGTATATAATGGCATCCAGAGCTAAAGTGAAACCAGAAAAGTAAGGGTGCCATTACATGGCCCAACTCTGTGAACAAGCGCCAATCTTTTAGATCAGCATTTGTTTAAGGAACGTATCAGGGTGCATGCACACCACGTTTTTGCAATACAGTTCCTGTATCAGGTTTTCGATTCCTCAAAACCTAACTAAACTGTATCAAAAAGTGTGTACAAATTTTAACACAAACGGTTTGAAAAATGATTTCCGGTTGCCTCCATTTTTTAAGAAAAAAAACATACGTTTTTAACTTTTCACTTCATTTTAAATTAAGTTTCACTTGTTTGATTGAAATTCCAAGAAAAAAAATGTGCAAAGTCAAAAACCGTATGGTGAAAACCTGGTGGAACCGTATGCACATACAGTTCTATACAGTTCCCATTGACTCGCATGTTTAAAAAAAACGTATACGGTTTAATACAGTTTTTCACCCGGACCAAAAACCGTGGTAGACTACAGTTTTGAGTACGGGTAAAAAACTGGACAAAATCGTATGAGATGCAAAACGGACTAAACCGGATGATGCGTTTGACATACGGTTTACAATGTTAAGTCAATGCATCCAGTTTTCTATACAGTTCCGTACAGTTTTTAACTTGAAACCGTATACGGGAACTGTATAACAAATACGTGGTGTGTATGCACCCTCACAAGGCTCAACCATCGATGGTTTTGTCATTCCCTTCATTTGTCAGCAGCACATCAACTACTACATGGAAATCACTCATGAGACATTAATAGAGCATTTATTACCCTACTTGGGGAGTACAAATTGCCTCCCCCCCTTTAAGTCAAATTTTTTTAGGTAAAAAAAAATCTATGCAAAGAGTTGTGCGAAATCACAGCCATATACATTCACACATGCCATGGGGGAGATTTTTCAAACTCTGTCCAGAGGAAAAGGTGCTGAGTTGCCCATAGCAACCAATCAGATTGCTTCTTTTTAAGACCTCAGAAATAAAAGAAGTGATCTGATTGGCAACTCAGCAACTTTTTCTCTGGAAAAGTTTCAAAAAAATCTCCCCATGTTTTTTTTTGTTTTTTTTGCCATTTTTTTCTTTCTATGTGCAATAAACTCCACAATTTATTGAAAAAAACAAAACGCCATACTCGGAGCATGCTGCGACTTGACTAGATGAAAACTCCAGGACAAGGGTGCAAGTATGTTCCAACTCTTAGGCCTTCTAGGAGGGCACATTTTGGGTGTCTCCAGCAGCTTATGAATATGATTGGGTGAGATTTTAAGCTCGCTCTGTGGTTGGATGTTATGCGCTGTCACTCACAAACAATGGGGAGACAGAGGTAAAGCAGCAGAGCTGGGGAAGGGTGCGGTTTCTATTGCCCAGGTCCTGAAAGGTAATGGAGGTTGTTGAGAACTGAAAGGGAAGATTTTGTAAATATCAAGGCAAATGGCAAGGAACGATTGGTTTAGATAACTCAGTGGTTAGCGTTGAAAACATGAGTAAATTTATAGAACATTACTGACATATTAACTTGGTACCAGCTGCAAATTTGGGCTGGAACACGTGCAGTTTTTAGGTGCAGTTATAATTTTAGCCACAGGCAGAAGTTGATCCAATTAAAGTAAAGGCTTAGTGCTTGTTCACACTACAGAAACTTGTGCGGATTACGTTTGCAGATTTATGCTCCAAGTCCAGATCATTTTGGCTCCATGAAGAAAGATTGCGGATTCCGTGGAAATTCAGCAAGGAAATCTTTCTTTTGTGTGAACATACCCTTACTCTTTTTTTATTTATTTGCTTATTAACTATTTAATATCTATTTGGAATACATCTTGCTACCCTTAAATTGATTGCATATGTATTACAGTCGCAAAAGATTTGCACATATATTCCAACGTATGCCACTGTCCGTTTTAAGCCACTAGTCGCAGTGTGTGTGTATGTGTAATTGCTCCCAGCTGTGTGTTCCCTGTAGTTTTAGGGTGGGGTCTCATAGTGCGGAAGCTGCACGCCGTTTTGTGTCCAGGTGACACCAAGTATTTTGTATGGTAAATACCTTGTGAAATAAGACAGAAAAATTGCGCTCCGAATAACTGTTGCACCAGACTCCCATTGTTTTAAATGGGATTCTGCTGCACTGTGGACGTGGCGGAATTACCACCTCAAAAATTCTGTTTCTGTCCTCCTCGCAAACAATTGACGTGTGCACAGTGCAGCAGAATCCCGTTGAAAACTGCTGCAATGGAATTCAAAAAAATTTTTTGGGCTGTATTCCGCTTGGAAATTCCACCATCTGAATGGGGCCTAAGGCTAAGTCTCCACTTGTTTATTTTTTTTTTTTTTTCAAAATGCAAAGAAAAACGCCAATTCTGCCGCATGGCGTTTTTTTGGTCAGAAAACGCTGCGGCCAAATGTTAGCTGTAAGTCAATGGGAAATCGCAAATTTCGAATTCCACTTTGCGTCTTTTCACTTTGGCGTTTTTTTAATCCTTTTGGCGTTTTTTCACTTTTTCTGCTTTTTTTCCTCTTTGGCGTTTTGAAAAAAACGCTGTAGTTCCCTCAAAACGGCATTTTTTGTCAAAATCGTGGCATTTTGCTCCAATAGAAGTCTATGGGAGTGAGAAAATGCCAAGAAAAATGGTATGTGGATTTAAACTTTGGCGTTTTTGCAGGCGGTTTTTAATCTTTTTTGGACTTTAGCGATCCAAAAAAGTGATGTAGATAGCTGTTTTTAATAAAATTTCGTAGGGTACCATTAAAAAATGTTTTAATCAAAAATATACAGTAGTGAAGGAAAAAATAGTATCTAACGAAATGAATATTATTGAAAAAAAAAATTACTTTTTAAACAGGGATCAATTTATGTGTGCGGGGAAATACAAATGTAACCAACAATTATAAAAATGCATTGTGTGTGTGTTTTTCACTTTTTTGCTTTATTTTTTACATTTTTTTTTTTAGTTAGTACTACTACTCCCAGCATGGAACACACTGTTCCATGATGGGAGTGGTACTACCTGTACTAATAGACAGATCGCCCGCTGCAATCTTTCTGTATAATGTATAGATGCAGCCGGCCGCTCTTCTATGGTCCCCTCGCACTGACGTATATTTATACTTATTCATATTTCCCACAGAGCTGTGATTGGCCAAATGGTTCCAGCCAATCACAGCTCTCTGTGAGAAATAGGAATATGTGTATATATACGGCCGTGCAGGGGACCATAGGAGAGCGGCCGCTGCTTCTATACATTATACAGGAGCATCACAGCGGGTATCAGAAGTGATACCCGCAGTGATCTTTCCATAACTGCAGGTAATACTACTCCCAACATGGAGTACACTCTGCCTCATGCTGGGAGCTGTAGTACCTACATTAATAGACAGATCGCAGCGGGTGTCAGAAGTTGCACTTGCTGCGATCTGTCTATTAATACAGGTACTACAGCTCCCAGCATGGAGCAGAGTGTGCTCAATGTTGGGAGTAGTAGTGCCTGCTTAAGGACACATTACAGTGGATGTCACTACTGACACCCGATGTGATCGTCCTGTCTTTAGCAGAGATGGAGTGACTGTATACATCGCTCACATCTAGAGATGAGCGAACTTACAGTAAATTCGATTCGTCACGAACTTCTCGGCTTGGGAGGGACTTTTCCTGCATAAATTAGTTCAGCTTTACGGTGCTCCGGTGGGCTGGAAAAGGTGGATACAGTCCTAGGAGAGTCTTTCCTAGGACTGTATCCACCTTTTCCAGCCCACCGGAGCACTGGAAAGCTGAACTAATTTATGCAGGAAAAGTCTGCAACCGCCAAGCTGAGAAGTTTGTGACGAATCGAATTTACTGTAAGTTCGCTCATCTCTACTCACATCCCTGCTCTGCATTATACTCCGGGCCGGCCACTCATTCATTCATCCTTTCCTCAGAGCTGTGATTGGCTGAAACCATCCGGCCAATCACAGCTCTGGGTGGGAAATATGAATTTCTGTTGACATCAGTGGCCGGAGAATAGTGCAGAGAGGCGAGCGATGTATAGACCCGCTTGCTTCTCTGCTATAGTATGGACGATATATGTCTATAGTACAGGCACTATCACTCCCAGCATGGAACAGTCTGTTCCATGCTGGGAGTAGTAGTACTACATAAAAAATGTTAAAAATGTATTTAAAAAAAAAAGTGAAACACACACTTTATTAAAAAATAATAAAAATTGGGTTATAAAATATATACATTGCGTTTAATAAAAAAATTTCCATCACTGCTGCATCCTTTTTTTTTTTTTTTTTTTTGGTACCCAGGAAATTTTGGGTACCAAAAAAAAAACGCCAAGGTGCAATTTCCACACAAATGAAAAAAAATTCCAGAAAAAAATCCAAGAAAAAACGCATGATGACGTCACTTGCACTGGCGATTTTTCAGGCATTTTTTTAATCCCTAAAAACGCAGTGCAAAAAACCAAGTGGAGACTTAGCCTAAGTGTTATATACAAAATTTTGTTAATAGGCATTTATCTGTAAGTAATTTTTTTAGGAAATAAATAAGATGAAGTATGAACTCTATCTTTTTGGAATCTTTTTCAGGTATTTCCGGATTTTATGGTGTTCACTTCTTTCTAAAGTGAACATATAAAGGAAAAAAAATATCAATTACATGGCTGGATGCTGTTTTTAACGCTGAGAACCCTGTGCTAAACGGCAAACAAGGTAGAATTCAACATTGTAGACTAGACAAACCTTTGTATAAAGATGAGTAATGGAATTCTGACCAATAGAGATCACATGCATTCTAATGCAATTCCCGAAGATCATGTCATGACAATGGAAGCAGAAAATTTTAACGGCATTAAAACTACTATTACAGTCATTAATGATTCTGGGCTACAAGAAGAGCTTAATCCTGAGGCTGACATCCCGCCTGCTGAAAGTGTCATCCGCTTTAGCACTCCAGTGCAAAGAGAGCATAAGCAGTGGGCTTCTTCTGTTATTGACCTACAAGAAAGTCCCTTGGGTTACAAAAGCTTTTTCAGTTTGGAATGTGATAAATTCATCAATGAGCTACAAAGTAGAGCAACGCAGGGTTGGAGTCCAAGCAAAAGGAAACTTGAGCAACTGGATATCTCCACAATTGAGGCAGAACCTCCTCCCCTATTTTGTTTCACCCCCAAGTCCCTCTTGGAACAAACTACTAGTTATGCCAAAAGGAGAAAAATAGATTATGAAGGTGAGAACGCTGGCTTTATTTCATATTGTCTATGATATTTGTTAATATGCATCTAACAACCAGGGGCGTAGCTAGAAACCACAGGGCCCCGATGCAAAAAATTGTCCTGGTCCCCCGACGACCTGCTTTCTTAATCCCTGACGACCCCCTTACTCAGCCTCAGCCGCACAAAGATATCAGTGACTACAGCACAGATGGGACAGAGTCAGGAGAAAAAGGTGACTTACAGACAGGGCCGGACTGGAACCAAAAATAGGCCCAGGAATTTTAAAATAAGCAGCCCATTTTTATGGTGGGGGTCCGACTGATGGGACCACCACCAATCCCCTTTGTTCAAGTGGCTCTCCAGATGTTGGAAAGCTGCAACTCCCATTGTGTCTGAACAGTCTCCGGATTTATGGGAGATATAGTTTTGCAACAGCTGGAGAGCCACAGATTGGAGTACAGTGTCATCCATCATAACTACAGAACTTACAACTGACTACAACTCTGATAGGACAGTCAGGAGAATACACAATATCAGTGACCTGAGTGACGTCATCTCCTTTTCTTTCTCAACTGGTCCAGACACCAGGAATTCTTCCAGCTCCATCTCCTCTGCAGAGAACGCCCGGACATCATTGGTTCCTTAATTTGTCAGCAGATCCTTATCCTCTGTATGAAGACAGTAATCATTAGATTTCTGCCAAATACTGTACTCCTGAATATAATACTGCCAACCACTGTACTCCCTGAATATAATACTGCTAACCATTGTACCCCCTGAATATAATACTGCCACACACTGTACCCCTGCATATAATACTAACACACTGCACCCTCTAAATATAATATTGCCACACTGTATCCCCTGAATATAATACTGCCACACACTGAACTCTCTCAATATAATACTGCGATACACTGTACCCCTGCATATAATACTGCCACACACTGCACCCTCTAAATATAATATTGCCACACACTGTATCCCCTGAATATAATACTGGTACACACTTTACTACCTGAGTAAAATACTACCACACACTGTAGCCTCTAAATATAACCCTGCTATACACTGTACCCCCAATATAAAATACATCTTCCTCCTGATTCCTTTGTTCCACCCTCTTTCCCCCTAGACTTGGAAGTCCTCTTCAGGCTCCCCTGAACTACCCCCTACACCCCTAAGTCCTGTCCCACGTAAATAACATGACTCCCCTACCACCAACATACAGTCCCATGTAAATAACAGCACTCCCCTACCACCAATATACAGTCCCATGTAAACATCACCCTTATACCACCAAAATGCAGATAGGTACAGGTTTATGTAAACTGCTCACAATGGGGGACATTTATCATTGGCTTTACAACCACTTCAATGTTCTAAATGTCCCTGCAATTGCATTTTTTTTGTGCAGTTTTTTTGCACAATTTTCGGTAGAACATCTTTCAAAGTTGTCTACTGTTTGGTGAATCGTACCCCACTTTTTGCAGTATAGCTGTATTTATTAGTTATGCAAATTACATTTAGAAGTGTGTTTTTTTGCACAAACTTACACCACCTAATAGGACATGTACAGAAGTGTCAGATGCTAGAACACAAAGCTTAACCAAATCTCTGCAGCCCACTGGTTTCTATAATTGCGCAAAATTTATCAAGTCCCATGCACCTTTTTGGTAAATTTTGAGCAACTGCGCAAACAATTACTAGCTTACACCGACCTTGATAAATGTCCCCCCTTGACCGGAAGTTAATATGCATATCGCCCTTACAAATGTGGGGTACTGTAGTGAAAGTTGTGGAGTGCTGCTTAGCCGTAGTGAGATGGATCCAGGACAATCCCGGTCCGCAATGGAACGTGTATTGGAAGATGTGTAAAATCCTTCTATAGGCGCTGTGTCTCATTAATGACTCATTTTGAGCTTACACCTTTTATCAGATTGGCATATCCGCCAATGCCAATCTGTTGAAGGGTGTAAGCCTCAGCTCTGCCCTCCTTCCCACCAATCAAGCAAGCAATTCAGATGTGCTACAATGTTATACATAGAAGTGAATGGGAGCTGCAGTTACCCAGCACCACCACTATACAATGAACGGTGCAGGGCTTCTAGCCATGTTCACTAAATAGTGTCGGGTGCCAAACAGCTGATCAACGGGTGTGCCGGATGTTGGTATTCTGGCAATCAGCAATCGATGGCACTTTTCTGTGTATAGCTACTGTATCCCACTGCAGGATTTCTGTCCAAAATCCAAACCGAAAGTAAGAAGGTACTATATTGTCAGTTGCCAGAGGGGGAAGTACCCTGATTTTTCTGAAGCAGCAACAAGGAGGACACATGGAAAAGATGATGAAAGGGGTATTTTTCGATGTTTTAAACTCAGCAAATTACAATAAAACCTTAGACTCTTTCAGAACTTTGGAGATATAAATGATTCATTGGATGACCCCTTTTACAATGACATAAATATTTATGCGCTAGAAAATCTTGGCTTTACATCTCTATGGCTTGTGTATATGGTGTTTGTCTGTAATATCCTATGCCCTTTTTAAAAAAAAATTTTAAATTTTTTTTAATTTTAGATGATGACAGGAAACTATCACTACTTTCCTATTCAACTAAACAAAACAGTCCAAGAACTTTTCAGGTACAAGGTCTGGAAACAGCTCATCCACAGCCACATGTACCCGCCATAGGTCAGAAGAGTACGCCAAAACCATTGTCTCATTCAATTCCGATGAATTTCCAAAATCGTGAAAGTTCATCCCCTGCTCAGGAATTTAGAAGTTTCTTTGCGGCAGAGTGTGAGAGAATCTGCAATCTTATTAAGAGATGTGACAGAGAGCGGATGATTGCTAATGTGTCTTCCATTGAAGCTGAGCCGCCTCCATTTCTGTCTGCCTCTAATAATTCTACAATTTTGGAGATTGGTAGCATGTGCAAGGAGAATTCTGCTATGGGTGTTAGTCAGCTTGATTTGGGAAAGATGAATCTGAACTACTCTATAACTGAAAGGATTGTACATTTACTGAAGGCACCAGACCCTGTGCCGTGTAAAAAGAATGCAACTGGGCCAAATGAGACAGTGATGGTCCCCAACACTTCTCAGGACTCCGTGAAAATAAATACAGTAGCTTCTCTTGCAAATACCACACAGGACATCTGTTATGTAGAATCGAACGACATTGCACAGGAAATTGTTACAGAATATAATCAATTTCCCATTGCAGATGTCACGCAAGAAATTAACATAAAGCTTCACAAAGAGACTGAAGCTAATACTATACAGGGCATAATAAAAAGGAATGAGGCTGCGATAATCTGTGAAAGCCTTTCTCTTCAAGCGCCTGATGAAGTGCCCATAGTAAATGCCCACCAAGATCAAAGCATGCATGCTGAAGTGTCTATAATAAATAGCACACAAGTAGTTTTGCCATCAGGTGACTGGTCGGCAACAAATGCCATTTGCAATAACCAGGCAACGTGTACCATAATGTGTATACCTGAAAATCGTACTGAAATGGGAAGTGAGGACTATGTAGCAAATATCACACAAGATATTGGAGTAATACCTAATAAAGCTTTGCAGAATGTTAGAAGATCATGTAGGAAGGACTCTAATGCCTCCCAGGATGCCATGAGCACGATCAATGAAGAGTGTGTAGCGGATAGAACACAAGAAATAATGACAACAGAGAAGTTACCAGAAGTAGATGTGACAATGGATATTGGGCCAACGGGGGCCACAGGAATTAACCGTGAGATCAAGGATACAAACACTTTGAAAGTTTGCTCTGAAAGCCCAATGGATAGAAATGCTGTTGATGCCCATCTGCAAAATGTGACTCTTATTAAAATAGATGCAAATGTAGTGAACAACATCCAGAATGCTATAGGCAGTGCCATGAATAAGACCTTTACACAGTGCAGGGTGATTGAACCTAATGTTACTCATGACATTATATTAGGGAATCGGGGAAGAATGACAAACACTATACAAGACTTAACACAATCAATTTGTTATAATGATGCATCAGATATCCCTCCGGGCATTAGTATAATGGATGAGAAGCCTAAGATCAATGTAACAGAAACCTTAATGTTCGTTCCCAATGACGTCACTGCAAGTGACAGGTTGCAGGGCAGAGGTGATCTTACCAAAGTGATAGCAACAAACTGTATAGAATTAGACAATCCGTACGAAAATGTGTGTGATCAAGGTAGTCAACCTGAGAAAACAAGGTCTCTGTCGCCAATAACAGCCTTGGCGCACTCCTCTCCAAGGTGCGGAAGCAGGTGCAGCATAAAAGACTTTAGTAATACTCTAGACCTGACTGAGCTTGTCCAAGATGAGAGTGTCTGCTTTAACAGACCAATCCCCTTTATTACTTCTACACCTCTCCCAACTTTTAGTAACCATGTATTTATTAAAAAGTCATGTGGACTACCTGTAAAATCAAAACCCAGTCTGTCCAGCGGTTGCCAAGACAATATAAATAAAGTGACTATGGCACAAAGGGCAACAATGCCTCAACTGGCACTTACTGGACAGTCATTAGGTAGAGACCCCAGAACAAGAGGAGGAACTTCTCAGGGTCTACAATATCCCAAAATTTCCAAAATTGCTACTCCAAAAGTAACAGAATCTAGATGTACACAGCCTGCCCCCCGCAGTAAACTAGCACTATCGCTTTTTAAAACTCCACAGACTGTCAGGTCAGGGGTTTCCATGAAAGATCAAGTGGCTCTTGGTAGAACCAATATGAAACCTTTACTAGTCCCAACTAACTTGCCTAGAAAAAATCTGCTGTATAACCAGCCGTGTGAAAGTGGAGCATCAAGTGCTAAACTGCAGCAACAAACTCCAGCAAACTGCAGAAGGACTGTCAAAGAGGGTTTTAAGGTTAGTATGTCCTCTATTTGGTAACTAGTTTATAAAATATTGTATAGAAGTCCACACATCAGAACATATACTAATGTATTTGAAAATAAGAAATTATTTTGTTTATTATGGACTAAAATGCACATATAAAATAAAAATATATTACTAAATGTGTGAATTTAGCCTAAGGCATGTAAGGTCAGTCTTGTGGAGTTTTTACGGTACTGGTTAATAAGGCTCACCACACTTTTTTTTTATTCATTTATAAGCAAATAGGGACAAAACCAAGCCCTTATAGATCTGTCATACCTCTATGAATCTTATTAAAATTGAAACCATGGTACCAGTGTGAAGATAGATTCATTGTAATGGGTGTGACCGTTATGATCTCGTCACGTCCAACTAAAACAAATAGGAATATTTAATGCACTAGATCAGTGGTCTCCAACCTGCGGACCAGATGTTGCAAAACTACAACTCCCATCATGCCCGGACTTGTAGTTTTGCAACATCTGGAGGTCCGCAGGTTGGAGACCACTGCACTAGATAATGCTAATGTACTTTGAAGGGGTTATCCAGGAAAAAAAATTCTCTCTCTCTTTCTCTTTCTCTTTTTCTTTCTTTCTCTCTCTCTCTTTCTCTCTTTCTCTCTCTTTCTTTCTCTTTTTTTTAATATATATATATATATATATACACACACACACAGAAATCAACTGGTTCTTGAAAGTTAAACAGATTTGTAAATTACTTCTATTAAAAAAATCTTAATCCTTTCAGTACTTATGAGCTGCTGAAGTTGAGTTGTTCTCTCTGATGACACGTGTCTCGGGAGCTCTCCAGAGTAGAAGCAAATTCCCATAGCAAACCTATTCTGCTCTGTGCAGTTCCTGAGACAAGCAGAGATGTCAGCAGAGAGCACTGTTTCCAGACAGATAAGAACAACTCAACTTCAGTAGCTGATAATTAATGGAAGGATTAAGATTTTTTAATAAAAGTAATTTACAAATCTGTTTAACTTTCTGGAGCCAGTTGATCTAAAAAATAAACATTTCCTGGAATACCCCTTTAACCACAGATTTTGGGTACACTAGAATATAAACAGTATAGAGTATGAATACTATGAAACCACCAAGTAGAGAAATACAGATTCAAACCCCATAAAATGACACATTACCATAAAGGCATACAGTATAAACACTACATGACAATTTATTTGCGGTCCTTTATATTAGGCCTGTAAATATTACCAGTAAGGAAGGTATGGAGTGTTTCCATTCTAGACTACAATCCCATTACCCAGGCTGCAGAGGACTGGCTTAATACACAGTAATTACACAATGTGGATATGTGTAATTTTGATCAGGACCTGCCATAAATGACCGTGATACATACTCACTGACAAAAAAATGCACCAAGAAGCAATTGTTCGATTCAAATAAAAATTTGTGTGAATGTATTGATATATGTAAATGATTTATAATATTTGAGTGAAAGGAAAGTTTTATTTGGGGAAAACTGTACAATTGACAGAGGCTCTAGTACCCTGTTAGGCAACCTTTTGAAGATTAGATGTGTTGTGGCATGGAGGCACACAGGCTCCCTTTGGCATCCTGACGCACATTTGCCCACAGATGTTGCAGCTGGCTCGCCAATAATGCTTACTTGATGATAAATACATGTGGCAGAAGGATGTCCTGCACATATCGCTTAGCTGTGTCCCTTGTATCACTACTAGGGATGAAACATAGGTTGTATGGGCTGGATCCCTAGTTCATCACAGCAGCAGTTGGGGCAAGATTGGAGCACTCACCACAAGGCCCCCATATTCAAACCCGACCATCATGGGATTCCATACAGAACCTGGATTAGTCACTAAGGACATTCATAGGGCTACTGCAGCTTAGCATCAACCATGCACCTTTTGCTGCTCAGCTGCAGTAGCTTTTACAGCTAAGAGTCCTTCCCATTAAACCTGTGACATGAATAATATTTGCACACATTGGCCCTCATTTACTTAGAAAATCGGGTTGTAAGTCTATCTTGCTTTCTTACCCGACTGCTTTTTTCCCCTGGTATTTATTATTATGTCGCATCCTGTTTGTCGCACGTGGGTTTTGTTGGTTTTGGTTTCCAACTTCTCTGAGTTGTCGGGAAAAAATCCACAACAATTCAACAAATCCGGGTTGGAAACCTTTATAAATACATGGGAAAGCTCAGAAATGTTGAGTTACGCCCCTTTTTACGGGTTTGGGAGAATCCACATCGGGTCCATCGGGAAAAAATATCGCATCCTGTTGTAGACTGGCGCACGATGTCTGCGATATGTCGTAGCCAAAGATGCGACAAAAAAACCCGACAAAACAAGTCTGGTTTAGAATAGTAAATGAGGGCCAATATGCATGTCTAACACCAGCCAATATGATTTATGACCTGGAGATAGGCTCCATCTTTATCAAGTGTACTAAGCATCTCGATCTTCGTTGGTGGTGGCTTTTGAAAATCTAGAAAGTGTACACACTGCAATACCTATTTTGTATCCATGCACCTTTTTCTTACTGATGTGTCAGTATAAGACATAAATTAATGAGCATGATTTAGTTTTGCATGATTTTCTTGTGCAGAGAAGAACCGATGTGTCCAAGCTTCCTGCGTATTCATTGTTAAAACCCCCTTCTGGCCATTCTACCCCTGGCTGTCAAGTATTTACTGGGAAAGGCCCGAGTATTTCTGGTCCTCATAG
Source organism: Hyla sarda (assembly GCF_029499605.1). NCBI lineage: Eukaryota > Metazoa > Chordata > Amphibia > Anura > Hylidae > Hyla > Hyla sarda. The sequence continues at coordinate 370,341,029 of NC_079192.1, read as the reverse complement.
TGCTACCCGTATCTACAAAGTTGCCTCAGTACATCCATCATCTGTACCTGGTAAGAAACTGTGATGTGAACATAATTGGTTACTATAATTTGTGCATAAACTTTATAGAATTGTTTGCTCTGTTTCCAGCACGGTTGGACTCAGCAGGAAGTGTCCGGCAGGATCATACTTTCATCCTCCCGTCTAAACCAGTAGGTTCCCAAATACCATCCAAATTGAAGCCTTGTACCTCAGGTAACATTGGAGAAAACCATAGCAATTTTTGGGTAGAATAAAATAGCAAGATGTTTGTCTTTAGGGCCTGTATCCCTGATTAGTCATTCCTATATGCAAGTGTTAAAAGGGTATTCCAAAATCACCAAAAACTTTAAATAATGAAGAGGCTGTAGAAAAAAACTAAAACATACTTACCAGCCTCTGTTCTCCTGCAGGTCCTGCTGCAGCTCATGACTGTTCCTAGCTGCTCGTCTCTCCTGCATGATTTCAAGACAAGGACCCGCCCATTCAGCTAGTCACTGGCCAAGAAAGAACACCACTTTTAAATCTCCTCTTGGAAGCAGGCAGAAGAGACAAGCATCATGGGACCGAAAGGAGCTGCAAATGCATTGGGACTTGCAGGAGACTGGGGCAAAAGTAAGTATTGCTTTTTTTTCTACCTCCTGAGTGTTATTTGATGTTGTTTGGAACACCAGAATACCTCTTTAACTTTTTACAGATGACTCTCTCTAGAATAAAATATTGATGAAAGGTTTATAGTAAAGGTAAAGCTTGACAATACTTCTTAAAGGGTACCTCTCATCCAAAAAACTTATTATTATAGATTAATGTATGCAGAATAACTTCACAATTGCATGTTATTAAAAAATATGCTTCTTTCTATTTAATTTTCCACTTTGAAGAAATGACCACTAGGGGTCTCCCTACCAGTCCTGGCAGCAAGCATTTCAGACTCATGCTGGAGTCCTAAACACTACGAGCTGCCAGTCTGCTTTGTTCACAAAGGAGAACACTCAGAGCTGCCAGCTTGCTTTGTTCACAGCCTGTTTGGCTGTGAACAAAGCAGGCTGGCAGCTCTGAGTGTTTAGGACTCCAGCATGAGTCAGAAATGCTTGCTGACAGGACTGATCGGGAAAAATACAATAGAAAGAAGCATATTTTTCATTAACATGCTATTGGAAAGTTATTCAACATTCATTAATCTAAAATATATCAAAAGTTTATTTGATGAGAGGTACCCTTTAAGATAATGAAATGAAATGTGTTAAAATGAAAAGTGTTATGTCTTCTCATTATTATGTCTCCTTGGTTCTATTTCTTAAAGGGGCTTGCCAGAAAAATAAAATAATTGAAAGGCCCATTACAAAAACATTAAGTTAATCAACAAGTAATATGTAACCTAAAATGGTGTCAATGAAAATACACTCAGCTCTCAATGCATACAGGTCAACGCAGCCCATTTTGGCTTTATAGGGGTACTACATTGGAAAACATTTTTCTTAATCAACTGGTGCCAGAAAGTTAAACAGATTTGTAAATTACTTCTATTAAAAAATCTTAATCCTTACAGTAGTTATCAGCTATCAGCTACTGTATGATCCACAGGAATCTTTTCTTTTTGAATTTCCTTTCTGCCTGACCACAAGTGCTCTCTGCTGACACCTCTGTCCATGTCAGGAACTTTCCAGAGTAGAAGCAAATCCCCATAGCAAACCTATTCTGCTCTTGACAGTTCCTGACATGGACAAAGGTGTCAGCAGAGAGCAATGTGGTCAGACAAAAAGGAAATTCAAAAAGACAAGTACTTCCTGTGGATCATATAGCAGTTGATAAGTACTGGAAGAATTAAGATTTTTTTAATATAAGTAAATTACAAATCTGTTTAACTTTTTGGCACCAGTTGATTTAAAAAAAACAAACAAAAAAAACAATGTTTTCCAGTGAAATACCTCTTTAACTCCTTAAGGACACAGGGCGTACCTGTACGCCCTGAGTCGGCTCCCTTTCTATAACGCAGGGCCACGGTGTGGTCGGGCCCGGCACCTAGCAACGGTCGGGACCCGTGGCTAATAGCTCGCGGCACTGATCACGGTGCCGCATGCTATTAATCCTTTAGATGCAGCTTTCAAAGTTGATCGCCGCGTCTAAAGTGAAACTAAACTGCTCCCGGCTAGCTCAGGGGGCTGTTCAGGGTCGCTGCAGTGAAATCACGGTGTCCCGAACAGCTGTAGGACACGAGGAGGGTCCCCCTACCTGCCTCCTGGTGTCCGATCGCCGAATGACTGACTGCTCAGTACCTGAGATCCAGGCATGAGCAGTCAAGCGGCAGAATCATCGATCAATGGTTTCCTATGAGAAACCATTGATCAATGTAAAAGATCAGTGTGTGCAGTGTTATAGGTCCCTATGGGAGCTATAACACTTAAAAAAAAAAGTGGGAAAAAAAGTTTATAAAGATCATTTAACCCCTTCCCTAATAAAAGTTTGAATCACCCCCCTTTCCCCCCCCCCCAAAAAAAGTGTAAATAAAAATAAACATGTGGTATCGCCTCGTGTGGAAATGTCCGAATTATAAAAATATATTGTTAATTAAAGCGCACGGTCAATGGCGTATGCGATAGAAAGTTCCAAAGTCCAAAATAGCATATTTTTGGACACTTTTTATATAATGAAAAAATTTATAAAAAACTATCAAAAAGTCTGATCAATACAAAAATGGCACCGCTAAAAACTTCAGATCACGGCGCAAAAAATTAGCCCTCATACCGCCCCGTATGCAGAAAAAAAAAAAGTTATAGGGGGTCAGAAGATGACAGTTTTAAACGTATACATTTTCCTGCATGTAGTTATGATTTTTTCCAGAAGTACGACAAAATCAAACCTATATAAGTAGGGTATCATTTTAATTGTATGGACCTACAAAATACAGATAAGGTGTCATTTTTACTGAAAAATGTACTGCGTAGAAACGGAAGCCCCCAAAATTACAAAATGGCGTTTTGTCTTTCTTTCATTTTTTCTCTCTGTTTCATCATAGATTTTTGGGTAAAATGACTGATGTCATTACAAAGTAGAATTGGTGGCGCAAAAAATAAGCCCTCATGTGGATTTTTAGCTGGAAAATTATAAGGGCTATGATTTTTAAAATATAAGGAGGAAAAACGCTAAGTCCTCAAGGGGTTAAAGGGGTAGTCCAGTGCTGAAAAACGTATCCCCTATCCTAAGGATAGGGGATAAGTTTCAGATCGCGGGGGGTCCGACCCCTGGGCCCCCCCGGGATCTGCTGTATCAACGCACGAAGCGACGGCCGACATGCCCCCTCAATACAACTCTATTGCAGAGCAGAAGATTGCCGAAGGCCATAGAGTTGTATTGAGGGGGCATGTCAGACGCTGCTTGGTGCGGTGGTCAACACACGCCCCCTTCCCGCAGGCTGCCTGCAATTTTGCACATTTTGGGGGGTTTCATGTAAAAATGACATGTTTTATTCATTCTGTGGGTCAATACAAATAAAATGATACGAATGACTACATACTTTTCTATTATTGTACTGCTTTGAAAAAACAAACTTTTTTTTACAAAAAAGTATGCTTAAAACTGCCCATTTTGACCACCACCTATAACTTTCAAATTTTTTCGTATACAGGTATGTATGAGGGCTCATTTTTATTGGTACCACGATTGATTATATGTGATATTATAATAGTTATATGTGATATTATAATAGTGAACGAGCCCTTAGTGTTTCACATGCGGTATCATTATGGTCCAGGCATAACTCTCAAGTGAATATTTTTTATTTTTCAGGTTTACCAGTACGGAAATTCCAAGAAGCTTTATTAAAGCCTAGTACCAAGTGACTACAAAGAACTTTGTGTGCCCTCATGTCATATATGATGACTTTACACTGTACTGATCTGTTTGTTTGCTGAAAATCTTTTTTTTTATTAGCACTTTTTGCTCTTATAGGAAACATATTCACTTGAACATTTGAGGGTAAGGCAATTTAGCAAAGCTTTTATGCCAGTTCTCGGGCATAAAAAAAAAATCTAAAAATTATGGGCATGGCCATTTTGCAAAAAAAAACAAAAACAAAAAAAAACAATTTGTGACTTTTTATACAATATGTGCAAAATTGGGACCCAAAATGACCGGGACCCCAGCGATCAGACATTTTATCCCCTATCTTTTTGGATAGGGGATAAGATGTCTAACGCCAGAATACCCTTTTAAAATAGTACCATACCTGACCACAGTTTTTGTGTGGTATTGCAGCTAACCCCCATTAACTTCAATGAAGCAATGATGCAATTCTAGACACAAACCACTGACAAATGTGGCGCTATTTTTATAGGAAAGAAGCCATGGATTTAAGTCTGGAAAACCCGTTTATTTCTGGTGTTACTTTAGGTGAAAGCTTACCTGTGAATGCCATTTATTTTATATTTGAGACCCAGTATTCCTACAATTTTAAGTTTCTGGATCTACATTCTTTTTACAAAAACAAAAAAAGATTAATCTCCTGCATATACCTAAAGTAAAATGATGAAATTGTGTCTGTAGTCACCACTAGAGGGCAGTGTAGGAGTTTGCTGGTCATTAATAAATAAAACTCAATAAAACTGTATGTAGCAAATTCTGTATCTTTACATTATATCTGTTGTTTCAAAAGATTTCGAGGAGTACTTTAAAGGAGAAATACGGCACTAAACTTTTAACATCCCCTGTGCCCGGGCTGCAAAAACTTAAAACAAACTTTAACTCCCCTTCCTACGTTTCCCCGTTCCTCCGCTGCTGCTCTTATGCTTCTTAAACAAGGAAAGTCACGCTCGGTCAGCATATTGCCGGCTGCATCGATGTCCCGCCAGTGATAGGCTAGGATTCCAATTAGGTTTTTTCCCAACAGCAAAAACGCCAGGAAAACTGCCACGGATTTTACCTGTGTTTTGGCAGTTTTTCTGGTGTTTTTTTTCTGGCTTTTTCCCTGGTGTGTGGAAACGGGCAGTTTTGTCCCCTGTTGCAGTTTTCTCACTGCCTTCAGGTACCACTCTGTGGGTCGGATGCTGAGTGCCCGGTCCACCGAGTGTAAGGAGATGAGGAGTGATGTATAGCATCACTATTTACCTCCCCCAGCCGTATAGTATACAGGAGTGCATAGTGTACCCGTGTATATTATACAGGAGTCAGGAATCCTGTAACCAGACTGACAGGGCTCCCTGCTTCTATAGCCCCTTTGGGCGGAATACAGTATATACAGCTATCTATAGATAGCTGTATATAGTGTATACAGAAGATGAAGAAATCCCCTTACCTCCCTCCAGTCCCCGCAGGGCCAGTGTAGCTCCGCCCCCTAGTAATGATGTAATTATGGGGTGGGGCTACAGACAGGAGCCAGGCTGGTAAGGGTGTGAGGCTCTGTTCAGTCTGTTTTGTATAATGTGAACAGAGCCTTCTGGCAGTGTTCTCCCAGACAGGGTGCCTCCAGCTGTTGCTAAACTACAACTCCCAGCATGCCCAGACAGCCAAAGGCTGTCTGGGCATGCTGAGAGTTGTAGTTTTGCCCCAATTGGAGGCTCCCTGTTTGGGAATATATTGCATTATGGGCGCTCTCCCCAGCAGAGTGCCAAAAATGTCCTAACCAAATTTTTTTTTTCTCGTTTCAGAACCGTGTAAGCAGAGGATTACGGCGGATTTTTTTTCTTTTAAGAAAATGGTCAAGGGCTGTGGGGGAGTGTTTTTCTTTTTTTTTATAAATTTTTTTCCAATGTGTCTTTTTTTTTTTTAAATCAAATTTTCAGGCTAGTTGAAGCGTCTTATTGATGGAATCCATTACTAAGCCGGGGCTTAGCGTTAGCCCCAAAAACAGCTAGTGCTAACCCCCAATTATTACCCCGGTACCCACTTCACAGGGGTGCCGGTACCAACAGGCCCAGAGCGTCAAAAATGGCGCTCCTGGGCCTAGGTGGTAACAAGCTGGCGTTAGGCTGGGGAAGACCAGTAACAAAGGTCCTTGCCCACCCTGGTAACGTCAGGCTGTTGCTGCTTGGTTGGTATCTAGCTGTGAATAAAAATACAGGGAACCCTATGCGTTTTTTATTTATGAAAAAAAAAAAAACGCATAGGGTTCCCCATATTTTTTTCACAGCTAGATGCCAACCAAGCAGCAACAGCCTGACGTTACCAGGGTGGGCAAGGACCATTGTTACTGGTCCTCCCCAGCCTAAATAATGCCAGCCTGTTACCTCCTAGGCCCAGGAGCGCCATTTTTGATGCTCCGGGCTTGTTGGTACCAGCTCTTCCTGGCACCCCTGTGGCAGTGGGTACTGGGGTAATAATTGGGGGTTAGTGTAGCTGTTTTTGGGGCTAATGCTAAGCCCTGGCTTAGTAATGGATTCCATCAATAAGACGGCTTCCACTATTAAGCCTCAAAATTCTATATAAAAAACATGACACATTGGAAAAATTATTTTATTTAAAAAAACACACACCCCACAGTCCTCGTTAACCATTTTATTAAAATAAAAAAAATCCAGTTCATCTGCCGTACTTCTTCGAATCCGCCATAATCCTCTGCATACACTGATCTGAAACAAGAAGAAAACAAACACAAAAAATTGGTTAGGACATTTTTGCCACTCTCCGCTGGGGAGAGCACCCATAATGCAATGTCTACCCAAACAGGGAGCCTCCAATTGGTGCAAAACTACAACTCCCAGCGTGCCCGGACAGCCTTTGGCTGGGAAGTGTTGGCCTGGGACGATCCTGGCACCTACAGTTCCAGGGGTACTTTGGCCTGATCTTTCCCGGTCACCAAAGATCAGGGCTTTGAGGATTTTCGCCTGGAACAGAAGGAATGTACCTGTGTTGCCAGTGTACCTGGACAGTACAAAAGAATTGTACATGGCAACCTGGACCATGTAGACCGCAATTTTTTTAAATTTTTTTTACCATGTCCAGGTTTTCCGCATGGCGTTATATGGCTTGAGGACTTGATCAGAGAGATCAACTCCCCCCATATACTGATTTTAGTCCATGATACAATCAGGCTTGAGGACTGTTGTTGTGGTACCTCGCACAGGGACAGGTGAGCTGCTGTTACCATGAATTGTGGTCAGCATAAGGACATCCCTCTTATTCTTATACCTGACCAGCAACAGGTTTTCACTGGTAAGGGCACAGGACTCCCCTTGGGGATAGGTGTCAGGAGGCCTCTTTGATTCTTTCGCACCTTTCCACAAGCGGACGTGGATCTAGGGGCGAGATATTTAAAAAGAGGGATACTGGTATAAAAGTTATTTTCGTAAAGGTGGTAACCCTTATCCAGCAGTGAGGGCAAAAGGTCCCACACGAGTTTCCCGCTAACTCCCAGAGTAGGGAGGACATTCTGGGGGTTCAATAGGGGAATCCCGTCCCTCATATACTCTAAACTTGTAAGTGAACCCTGAGGTACTCTGAGTTTAGAGTTTCTCACCATACCTCGTCTGCTTAGTGGGAATGTATTGGTGAAAGATGAGTCTCCCCTTAAAGCTAATAAGAGACTCCTTTATAGAGACCTCCCTTTGGAGTACGAAGGTCTCCAAAAATTTGTCCCCAAGAGTGATCAATGACTAGCCTGGTAAACACCCCCGTGTCATGGCCATACCGTAGAGTGGGGTCTGGTAGAGGACTAGGCCCATAATCAGCATGAGGCCCCAAAACGTCCTCATCTTGGCTAAACTGACGGGGGTCCATCTATTGGGCCTAGCCAGAAGGGAATCTGGGTGATGGGCATACAGGCTTGTCTGCTCCACCAGTAGATTGACAAAGTTCATTTCAGTGAAACAGGCAATGCCAATCTGCATTCCAGGTTGGCCAACAAATGCAGGAATCACAGGCTGATAGTCCTCTGCTCTCCAGACAGGTTTACCTGTGCCCCCTACCAGTGAACCTAATGCTCATAATATTGCGGGGCACTGGGTCACTTGTATGGGGGGGTTCGTGGCCTTGCCCGGTGGCGTATCCACCACCTTCTAGGGGGCTCATCATCACTACTTGATGATAAGGAAGACAACAGGTAAGTGTGGTCTTCCTTGCCCTCAGCAAGTGGAGGAAAGGGGACATTATCCCACTGCCAGCTGTTATAACCGCTCCTGGAGGTGGCGTCACCGCCACCTCCCTCCTGGGTGTGGGGGATGATTGGTGGTGTGTATTACACCAACGACAACACTCTTCTTCAAGATCATTAGAGACCCGAATGACCCCAATAGCAGTGATTTGCCGGTGGTCACTGATATGGAGGGGGGGGGGGGTGTCTCCGATTCTCAATAGGCATAGCCACAGGATGCCTGCTGAACAATTTCAACAGGCATTCCATTACGATTAAATGCACGGCGGTCCTCAAGTCCCAGGACGCGAGGGCATTCCTGTACACCCTTGGTCCTTAACCCCTTAACGACGCAGGACGTATATTTACGTCCTGAGCCGGCTCCCGCGATATGAAGCGGGATCGCGCCGCGATCCCGCATCATATCGCGTCGGTCACAGCGCTAATCAACGGCCGGGACCCGCGGCTAATACCACACATCGCCGATCGCGGCGATGTGCGGTATTAACCCTTTAGAAGTGGCGGTCCGCCGCTTCTAAAGTGAAACTGAAAGTATCCCGGCAGCTCAGTCGGGCTGTTCGGGACCGCAGCGGTGAAATCGCGGCGTCCCGAACAGCTGATCGGACACCGGGAGGGCTCTTACCTGCCTCCTCGGTGTCCGATCGACGAATGACTGCTCCGTGCCTGAGATCCAGGCAGGAGCAGTCAAGTGCCGATAATGCTGATCACAGGCGTGTTAATACATGCCTGTGATCAGGATGAGAGATCAGTGTGTGCAATGTTATAGGTCCCTATGGGACCTATAACACTGCAAAAAAAAAGTAAAAAAAAGTGTTAATAAAGGTCATTTAACCCCTTCCCTAATAAAAGTTTGAATCACCCCCCTTTTCCCATAAAAAAATAAAAAACAGTGTAAAAAAATAAATAAATAAACATATGTGGTATCGCCGCGTGCGTAAATGTCCTAACTATAAAAATATCATTAATTAAGCCGTACAGTCAATGGCGTACGTGCAAAAAAATTCCAAAGTCCAAAAAAGCGTATTTTGGTCACTTTTTATAACATTAAAAAGTGATCAAAAAGTCCGATCAAAACAAAAATCATACCGATAAAAACTTCAGATCACGGCGCAAAAAATTAGTCCTCATACCGCCCCGTACGTGGAAAAATAAAAAGTTATAGGGGTCAGAAGATGACATTTTTAAACGTATAAATTTTCCAGCATGTAGTTATGATTTTTTCCAGAAGTGCGACAAAATCAAACCTATATAAGTAGGGTATCATTTTAACCGTATGGACCTACAGAATAATGATAAGGTGTAATTTTTACCGAAATATGCACTGCGTAGAAACGGAAGCCCCCAAAAGTTACAAAATGGCGTTTTTTTTTTCGATTTTGTCGCACAATGATTTTTTTTCCGTTTCGCCGTGCATTTTTGGGTAAAATGACTAATGTCACTGCAAAGTAGAATTGGCGACGCAAAAAAATAAGCCATAATATGGATTTTTAGGTGGAAAATTGAAAGGGTTATGATTTTTAAAAGGTAAGGAGGAAAAAAACGAAAGTGCAAAAACGGAAAAACCCTGAGTCCTTAAGGGGTTAAAGTGGTAGCATATGCTTTAAAAAAAAAAAAAAAGTCTGGTTTTGTTACAAGATTATTTTAGCACTGTTTTTCTATTTTCTCTATTTCAGGGGGTGGGACCAGAGCTGGGCTGTTTTCCAGTAAAACACACACACACACACACCAACACAACACAACACACAACACACAACACACCACACACCACACAAAACAACACAACACACAAAACAACACAACACACAAAACAACACAACACACAAAACAACACAACACACAAAACAACACAACACACAAAACAACACAACACAACACAACACACCACCACCACCGGGCAATCACAGTACAGACTCCTTTCCTATGCAATAACATAGTGCTGGTGAAGTGCACCAATCAGGCTGACACTGTGCTTGGTTGATGATTTACACAATACACTGCTACAGATGGCAAGTGAAAGGAGATGAGGTTACTGATGCACTGGCTTTGCAAGGTGCTGTGTAAGCAGATATGTAAAACAGCAGCAATGAAGAGGTTACACTAAGCATTGAGCTGCTTTTGAGAAGAGGTTGGGATTACACTGCATAACTTTGAACACACAGCAAATAGATATGCTGATATTTACACAAAAGAGGGCTGCTCTAAGCTTTATGGGTAGTGAGAGATAAGGCTTGATTGACCTTTTGGGAACAATGTGGATTATCTTCATCAGGCAGACTGGCTCAACCTTCGGTTACATACTCACCAGGCTCTCTCTTTCCTGCACACAGCACAAGCCTGTTTTTGCCTGATCATTCTTTTACTAGAGATGGATTTTTCCTAACCACAGGCAGTGGATACCAGATTGCAGGTAAGGCAGACATATAGTGGATACGTTTTTGGTAAATAAAGTGACTTACAAATGTTATACAGATAATGTAGGCTATGACATGGAGGGAGAACAGTTTGAAACCACAGTCACCAATTCTAGATGGAGCTTTGAATGCTTTCCCACACTGCCGGTGTAGTAAAGAAAATTGTTCCCTGTACAGAAATTTGTCCAAGCAGCGGATGATAAATGCTGAGTCAGCAAAGCCACCTGATTGGCTGAGATGCGCACATCCGCCCCATACTATTGGTTGTTGGGGGTGTGTGCAGCCTCGCTCTGCTCAGTATTTGGTGCCAGCTGCCTGGACACATTTCACTACACCCCAATCTCTGCGCTCTCACAGCAGAATAAATCAAACTGTATCCTCTCTATGAGAGTGGAGAGATTGGGGCGAAGAACAGGGATGTTGAAAACTGTGTCCCCACTGCTGCAGCTCTCTCTCTCCGCTGCTGTAAAACTGTGAACCCGATCCCCACAGCTCTCTTCAGCCTGGGGGATGTAGAAATGTGTGTCCCTGCTACTGGCTCTCTGCGGCGGGGATGTAGAAGTGTGTGTCTTGGGATGTAGAAGTGTGTGTCTTGGGATGCAGAGGCAGGGGAGACTGCTATCCATCACCGCTCTTCCCTGCCTCTGATTACCACTTCTTCAAATCAGTGAACCCGTGCCCAAAGATTTTCTACATCTTCGAGGCAGGGGAGAGTAGTGATCGCGCTCTCCCCTGTCTCTGCGAGCAGTGAGGCACGGGTTCTCTGATTTGAAGAAGCAGTACTCAGAGGCCGGGGAGAGCGGTGATGGATAGTGGTCCCCCCTGCCTCTCCACTAGGACACACATTCCTACATCCTTGCCGCGGGGATCGGGATGGAGAGAGCCAGCAGCGGGGACACACATTTCTAAATCCCCCAGGCTGATGAAAGCCGTGAGGATCGGGTTCACAGTTTTACAGCAGCAGCAAGAGTGAGCCGGAGCAGCAGGGACACAGTTTTCAACATCCCTGTTCTCCGCTTATGTCCCGATCTCTCTGCTCTCATAGAGAGGATACACTTTGCTTTATCCTGCTGTGAGAGCGCAGAGATCGGGGTGTAGTGAAATGTGTCCAGGGAGCTGGTGTCAAATATGGAGCTGAGCGAGGCTGCACCCCCCCCCCCAACAGCCAATAGTATCGGGCAGGTGTGTGCGTCTCAGCCAATCACAGTGGCTTTGCTGACTCAGCATTTATCAGCTGCTTGGACACATTTCTCTACAGGGTACAGTTTTCTTCACTACACCGGATCTCAATATAATGTCAAATAATGTAATGTTACAACCCCAAAATTATGTAAACATCACGCACAGAAGATAGTCACCCAGTTTTTTTTTTTTTTGTTATTTTTTATTCTCCTAGCAAATACATCACATGTTTGACACAAGGCAGTGTTTAAACTGCACTGGACGTGACTGGTATCCAGGCACAAAGGAGGAGCATAGCAACTTCCAGTGACACTCTCTTGTAATGCAGTGTAAAATATTGTTAACCATAACTCTGACAGGCAATGTACGGCCTCTTTCACATTGCCGTTCCCATGCGACCCATTAGGGGTCCGATCTGCTCTTATTTGTTTTTTTGACCATAAAACGGGTTGGATGCAAACGGCTACTATCGGGTCCCAACGAACCGTATTCACTTGCACGGGGTCTGATGGTGATCCAGTAATTTTACAGTTTGCACTATATTTTTCTCTGCTGAACTTACGTTCTTCTGGCCAGATTGACGACGGAACTCCGAATAGCGGAGTCTGACGGAAATGTGAACGAGGCCTAACAGGTAGGCTGACACAGAAGGCAGACATTGAAACTTATTGGCACCAGTGATTAAATCATAGGGGTGCCAACACTGAAACACACTTCTTACACTGTGTTATTACTATATGACCTCTCAGGTAAGGGGGTTAAAGAGGAACTCTGGCACAGAGCATCTTATTCCCTATACACAGGATAGGGGATAAGTATCTGATTGTAGGCGATCTGACCGCTGGGACCTCCTGCGATCTCCTGCCTGACACCCCAGCTCTCTCTATGCACAGATTGACCTTTTGTATAGGGGATAAGATGTTCTGTACTGGAGTTCCCCTTTAAAGGAGAACTACGGGATTGAAAGTTTTATCCCCTATCCTAAGGATAGGGGATAAGTTTCAGATCGCGGGGGTCCGACCTCTGGGGCCCCCCACGATCTCCCGTACGGGGCCGCGGCTCTCTGCATATAGATCGTGTGTCGACCACCGCACGAGGCGGCGGCTGACACGCGGCCTCCATTTACTGCTATGGGAGAGCCGAAGCGCTGCCTTCGGCAATTTCCGGCTCTCCCATAGCAGTGTATGGAGGGGGCGTGTCGAGCACTGCTTCCTGCGGTGGTCAACACGCCCTCTCTAACCAGGGCCCCGTACGGGAGATCGCGGGGGGCCCCAGCGGTCTGACCCCCCGCGATCTGAAACTTATCCCCTATCCTTAGGATAGGGGATACATTTTTCAATCCCGTAGTTCTCCTTTAAGCTATCTCCTGGTAGTTAGAGCAGTAGTCTATTTGTCACGCCACAGCAATAAAAATATGGTGAGCTAGAATAAGGCCTCTAAATCATCTCGATAAAGACATACCAGCTGTAATTAAGAGGCTAAAGTCTTTTTTTTAAGCTCTATGAAGCATAGCATGGAGCTGAGGAGAACACCAGCAGAACACTGTTCGCCTCACCTGGCAGGTCCTGGGGTTGGTGTGTGAGGCTCCAGGGACCTAAGGCCCAGATTGCATGTGAGAGACTGGGTGACAACCAACATGGCCTCCTTTTCTAGACTCTTAAATGGCACATCTGCCTAGGGAAGCTGTGAAGACATAGATCAGTGGTCTCCAAACTGTGGACCTCCAGTTGTTGCAAAACTACAACTCCAAAAATGCTGGGAGTTGTAGTTGTGCTACATCTGGAAGCCCAAAGTTTGGAGACCACTGTCATAGTTAATTAGACTGAATTACTGTGCAAGAGTCTAGGAAAGCTGTGTGACAACCCCTATGGGAAATGTGCTCATAGTTTGCTACAATGCAACACAAAAACCCAAATGCATCACCAAGCTTGTTAAACTTACAGAGGGTTCTCTTGACTTAATACAATTGTTGCAAACCCTTAGCTTCGCATCATTGGTATACGGCAGCCGGATAAAAACCTCCCACTGTTATATCCCCGCTAGACCCCATTCACTTCAATGAGCTGCACGGAGTCTGGTCGGCTCATTTTAAAACCGCATCAGTAACGGCTGCCATATAACCAATATGTGGCGTGAAGGGTGCGTTCACACTACGGAATTCCCGTGGAATTCCATGGTCTGAACTTAACATTAGCGTGAATGGGTCTCCGCAAGACCCGTTCACACTGCGGAATTTCAGTGGCGGACAATTCTGCTGCGGAATTTGCTCTGCGCAAAGAAAGAACATGTTCATTCTTTGCACGGATTCCGCGAGCACTGCATAGCCGTCAATGGTGACAGCACAGTGCCCCGCGGCCCTAGTGCCGACGTATTTTCGTCAGCGGCCGTCAGACAGAATCTCAGCTCGCTGAATTCAGCGAGTGGAGACTCCGCAGTGTGAACGCACCCTTAGGCTTCTTTCACACTGCTTTTGTGACTCGGCAGTGTGACATCCGTCAGGGAGAATAACGGGAGGAAAAATACATCATGCAATGGGTTTTCCTCCCGTTACTTCCATCAAAAAACAGCGGTGCCCAATGGACCCTATAATAGTAAATGGGATCTGTTGGGACCCGTTGTTTTCCTTTGGGCCCCGTCAAAAAATATGGGGGGGTAATTTTAAGCATCTAAAAGGAAAAAAAAGAAGCTGGTGTGCTGCTCCCTGACACAGTGCAGCAGAACCTCTCCTGTGTTTGAGGTAGGGGCCCTGGGTAGGGTACAGGAGATGGGGGTGGGGTAGAGGGTCGAGTGAAGCAGGGGGAGTGTCCAGAATAGGAAAAGAGGAGGAGTCAGAGGAGGAGCCCGGAAAGGAAGAGCGGAGGAGTCAGAAAATAAATAGAGGTAATTGGCCAAGAGGGGAGGGCCCAGGAGAGGTAGGTCCTGTTGTGTCAGGCACCACACATATAGTTCACGTAGCAAGTGGCTAAAGGACCTTTCATGACTTCACCACCATGTGATCAGTCACATGTATGGGAGGAGTCAGACACTTTGCTCATTGCGCTGCGGAGGGACTTCTGAGCAGGTAATGCGGAGTGTGCTCCCCGTTATACACTGTAGTTGACACGTGCTCCTATATACCGTACACCCCGTACATTGTAAATAACACACACACACATATATGTATATACACATATACACACACACACACCTGTAACGCACTGACGTGTTAGCGGCCCCTGTCCAGCTGTTATATGAGGAAAGCCATAAATCCTGAATACAGGGCGCGGGGCCATTTGTAGGACCAGATTCCCTCTCAGAGCCCAGTAATGCCGCTCAAACTACACACAGGACCCAGGCTCTGCGTTTGCGCCAGAACCCATGGGTCTAGAGGCCTGGATTGGGACCCAACACGTGCGGGCGGTAAGGAGGCTGCCCCTCCCAGTCTTGTCTCCTCCCCCCGCCGCCATTTTGGGTACTCGGAGCGCGCGCCTAGCCTGCCCTGGAGGATCCCATCTTGGTACGGTAGGTTAGAGCTGCCATGTCACCAATGCGGCCGGGTCCGTGATCCTCCCAGGGCCTCTGTCTGCTGCTCTGCACCGCTAAACACATGGGGGGGGGGGGGGGGGGGGGGGTGCAATGCTCTGCAGACCCCACATACCCCCCAATGTGTATAGCAGTGTGTACATTCCTATGCAGGTGGGGGTATGTGCAGAGCATTGCACCCTAGTCTGTAGTAATACAAACTAGGGTGCAATGCTCTGCACATACCCCCACCTGCATAGGAATGTACACCCTGCTATACACATTGGGGTGTATGTCCAGACTGCAGAGCATTGCATCCTAGGGTCTTTTATACACCTGTTCTGCAGTTGCACATACCCCATGGGAGTTATAACAAAATGTTATATATAAAAAATAAAAATAACCCTTCCCTAATTAAAGTTGGAATTCACCTCCTTTTCCCATTTTTTAAAAACTATAAAATAATGTAAAAAATAAATAAATGTATGTGGTATCACCACATGTGTAAATGTTTGAACTAATAGAAAAATGTTAATTAAATTGCATAGTAAATGGCGTATATAAAATAAATAAAAATTTAAGTCCAAATTGCGCATTTTTGGTCACTTCATATGCTATAAAAAAAAAGCAATCACAAAGTTCAAAACAAAAATGGTACTGATAAAAACTAAAGACCACAGCGCAAAATATGAGCCCTCATACATCCCTGTCTACGGGGAAAAAAAATGAAAAGCATAAAAAAAAAAAACTAAGAAACATTTGCTATCTCTGCGTGCGTAAGTGTCTGAACTATGTACGGTGAACTGCGTGAATGTAAGAAAAAGTAAAAAAATGCTGCTTTTTGTCACATTTTATTCCAAAAAATATAATAATAAACATACGCGGTATAATAATAGAAAAGCTTGTAGTCATGGATATCATTTTATTCATATTGACCCACCGAATAAAGAAAACGGGTCATTTTTACTGTTAAGTGTTCTGCGGGAAAACAAAACCTTCCAAAGTTTGAAAAAACAAAAATGCAAAAATAAAATTGCTTGTGTCATCAAGGCAAAATCGTCTTTGTCCTTAAAGGAGAATTCTAGAATATAAAAATTGTCCCCCTAGTGCCGGCAGTAAAAAAAATAAAAATGTACATACCTTCCTCCGGTAGCCGGCTACGGTCTCTGCCGCGATCCTCTTTCTGGTTTCCGGTGGTCGGAGAATCATACTGCACTCAGCCAATCACCGGCCGCAGCGAAGTCGGACTCGGCCGGCGATAGGCTGAGCGGCAGTGTGAGAACGCTTCAGGACACAAAATTCTTCACTACATCGGCACCTGCTGCTGGGGCGAAAATGTCACACTGCCGCTCAGCCTATCGCCGGTCAAGCCGGGACTTCACTGCGGTTGGTGATTGGCTGAGTGCAGTATGCCTCATCCAGCAACCAGGAAGAGGATCACGGCGGAGACCAGAGCCGGTTACCGGAGGCCCCGGGGGAGCGGAGGAAGGTATGTACATCTTTATTTTTTTACTGCCGGCAGTATGGGGACAATTTTTATATTCTGGAGTTCTCCTTTAAGGGGTTAAAGTAGTAAAATAAAAAACCTATATAAATATAATAAAACCTCTATAAAATGTACTACACACACCACTATATAAGGGTATGTTCACACTGGTTAAGATGTTCGCGGAATTCTCGCTGATTAAATCCGCTCAAAATGACGGCTTTTTTTTCTGCGCGGAAATGAAAGGGGATAGGACACACAATAAAATGCGCGAATTCTGCACGGAAGTTGGGCAGACTGCCAAAAATGTTTACATTTACTTCTATGGAGTTATGAGCCGAATTCCGCTTGAAGAAAGAACGTGTTCATTCTTCATGCGGAACGGAATTCTGTGACAGAATTCCGCTAGTGGAACTTCCTCAGTGTGAACTGAGGAAAGTTAACTACATACTATGGGGTATGGCGCTGCTGAATAAATCGGAGAGGAATAAGCGAGCAGAATTACTCGCTGAAATTCCTCTCCAAACCCTCAGTGTGAACATACCCTTCACACCTGTAAAGCAAAATGTAGTAGAATGTTTTTAAACACTATGGGGTAGATTTATCATTGTATTTAGAATTTTTTTGTTTGCTTATATTTTGTACACGTGCGCAAAAGCACTTTTTTTTTTGCGACTCTTGGCTGTTAGCGAAAAGCCACAAAAGATCTTACAAAAGTCAATTTTAGTTTTCGCTTTCCAGTGGTTATGGGTTTATTATGTCGCACAAAAAGTCATGGACCCCTCCAAAACACTGCAAATCTACACCAGCTGCCTCACAAAACTGCCTTTGGAAAGCACTTTCAGAAAGTCACAGAGGAGGAATCCTACAAAATGGTGTTAAAGGGGTACTCCCGTGGAAAGCGTATTTTTTTTTTAAATCAACTGGTGCCAGAAAGTTAAACTGGCTATTAACCCTTTAGATCGCCGCTGTCAAAGCTGACAGCGGCATCTAAAGGGACGTGTATGCTCCCTGGTGGGCTAGTTGGGTGGATCGCCCCCCCCCCCCCCCGCAGCAGCACGATCGCGGGGGAAGATCCACTATAGAGGTAGCCAGAGGACTTACCTCTGCTTCCTCCTGTCCCAGCTCTGTCATTGATAGATCCTGTCTGGACTAGGCTCTATCAATGGATCACAGCACACAGATTAATAGAGTTCAATAGATCTCTATTCATCTGTCTGAGGAATCCAATGATTCCTCATATAAGTGTAATAAAGTGTTTAAAAAAAATAAAAATAAATAAAAAAAAAGAAAAGTTTGAAAGACACACATTAACCCAGTGGTATTCAAACTGTGGTCCTCCAGATGTTACAAAACTACAATTCCCCACCAATGCCCCTTTGCTAATAGTCACCACAGATCTTCTACATAAGAGCTGCACTATGGGAGGGATTTCCAAATGAAACAGCCATCAGAGCTGCAAAATATGTCTGTCACTACAAATCCTAGGTGAGGAGTGAGGGCAAATAGTGACCACCTCATCACATGACAGAGGGGCCTGGAGAGAGTAGTGACCACCTCATCACATGACAGAGGGGCCTGGAGAGAGTAGTGACCACCTCATCACATGACAGAGGGACCTGGAGAGAGTAGTGACATCACCTCATCACATTACAGAGGGGCCTGGAGAGAGTAGTGACATCACCTCATCACATGACAGAGGGGCCTGGAGAGAGTAGTGACCACCTCATCACATGACAGATGGGCCTGGATAGAGTAGTGACCACCTCATCACATGACAGAGGGGCCTGGATAGAGTAGTGACCACCTCATCACATGACAGAGGGGCCTGGAGAGAGTAGTGACATCACCTCATCACATGACAGAGGGGCCTGGAGAGAGTAGTGACATCACCTCATCACATTACAGAGGGGTCTGGAGAGAGTAGTGACATCACCTCATCACATGACAGAGGGGCCTGGAGAGAGTAGTGACATCACCTAATCACATGACAGAGGGGCCTGGAGAGAGTAGTGACATCACCTCATCACATGACGGGCTTGGAGAGAGTAGTGACATCACCTCATCACATTACAGAGGGGTCTGGAGAGAGTAGTGACATCACCTCATCACATGACAGAGGGGCCTGGAGAGAGTAGTGACATCACCTCATCACATGACAGAGGGGCCTGGAGAGAGTAGTGACATCACCTCATCACATGACGGGCTTGGAGAGAGTAGTGACATCACCTCATCACATGACAGAGGGGTCTGGAGAGAGTAGTGACATCACCTCATCACATGACAGAGGGGCCTGGAGAGAGTAGTGACATCACCTCATCACATGACGGGCTTGGAGAGAGTAGTGACATCACCTCATCACATGACAGAGGGGTCTGGAGAGAGTAGTGACATCACCTCATCACATGACAGAGGGGCCTGGAGAGAGTAGTGACATCACCTCATCACATGACAGAGGGGCCTGGAGAGAGTAGTGACATCACCTCATCACATGACAGAGGGGCCTGGAGAGATTAGTGACATCACCTCATCACAATGACAGAGAAGCCTAGGGAGAGTAGTGACATCACCTTATTGATATTTCAAAGGGGACGGGAGAATAGTGATATCACCATGACAGAGAGGCCTTGGGAGAGTAGTCACACTCTCATTGCGGTGATCAAGGGGCAAAAGGCGAGGACAGGCAACTGGTAAATGGATTCCAGCTGTAAAGTCTGGCAGTACATTAAGTTAATCAGGTTAAGGTCTCTCTGCCTCATTGTGCGCTGTCATCTGTGCTGTGGGCCTCAGGAGACAAGCCTGGACTCAACCCTAGTACCGGGGGTTTAGTGGAAATTGTACACCCAATACATGTAACATGGTGTAAAACCTTTGGAATAAACCAAAACGAAGTAGAATATGATCTGCCGTTTTCTATAGGAACCATTCTACTAGTAGAAATGCATTTGTTGTGCACCAGTGTACATATTGTATACAGATTAGCACACATACTAGTTTCCAATGGGACCTTTGCAAAATAAGCATACGTGAGTCCTAAAATATTCACTGCTGAAAAAAATAAAGGGAACACTTAAACAACACAATGTAACTCCAAGTCAATCACACTTCTGTGAAATCCCACTGTCCACTCAGGAAGCAACACTGATTGACAATCAATTTCACATGCTGTGCAAATGGAACAGACAACAGGTGGAAATTATAGACAATTAGTACGACATCCCTAATAAAGGAGTGCTTCTGCAGGTGGTGACCACAGACCACTTCTCAGTTCCTATGCTTCCTGGCTGATTCACTTTTGAATGCTGGCGGTGCTTTCACTATAGTGGTAGCATGAGACAAAGTCTACAACCCACACAAGTGGCTCAGGTAGTGCAGCTCATCCAGGATGGCACATCAATGCGAGCTGTGGCAAGAAGGTTTGCTGTGTCTGTCAGCGTAGTGTCCAGAGCATGGAGACGCTACCAGGAGACAGGCCAATACCTCAGGAGACGTGGAGGAGGCCGTAGGAGGGCAACAACCCAGCAGAAGGACCGCTACCTTCGCCTTTGTGCAAGGAGGGGCAGGAGGAGCACTGCCAGAGCCCTGCAAAATGACCTCCAGCAGGCCACAAATGTGCACGTGTCCACTCAAACAGTCAGAAACTGACTCCATGAGGGTGGTATGAGGGCCCGACATCCACAGGTGGGGGTTGTGCTTACAGCCCAACACAGTGCAGGATGTTTGGCATTTGCCAGAGAACACCAAGATTGGCAAATTCGCCACTGGCGCCCTGTGCTCTTCACAGGTGAAAGCAGGTTAACACTGGGCACATGTGACAGAGTCTGGAGACGCTGTGGAGAACATTCTGCTGCCTGCAACATCCTCCAGCATGACCTGTTTGGCAGTGGGTCAGTAATGGTGTGGGTGGCATTTCTTTTCTTTGGGCCACAGCCCTCCATGTGCTTGCCCAGAGGTAGCCTGACTACCATTAGGCACCGAGATGAGATCCTCAGACCCCTTGTGAGACCATATGCTGGTGCGGTTGGCCCTGGGTTCCACCTAATGCAAGACAATGCTAGACCTCATGTGGCTGGACGGCATTAATGCTATGGACTGGCCCACCCATTCCCCAGACCTGAATCCGATTGAGCACATCTGGGACATCATGTCGTGCTCCATCCACCAACGCCACATGGGACCACAGACCAGGAGTTGGCGGATGCTTTAGTCCAGGTCTGGGAGGACATCCCTCAGGAGACCATCCGCCACCTCATCAGGAGCATGCCCAGGTGTTGTAGGGTGGTCATACAGGCACGTGGAGGCCACACTCACTACTGAGCCTCATTTTTACTTGTTTTAAGGACATTACATCAAATTTGGATCAGCATGTAGTGTGGTTTTCCACTTTGATTTTGAGTGTGACTCCATATCCAGACCTCCAAGGGTTGATAAATTTGATTTCCATTGATAATTTTTGTGTGATTTTGTTGTCAACACATTCAACTATGTAAAGACGAAAGTATTTCATACGATTAGTTCATTCAGATCTGGGATATGTTATCTTATTGTTCCCTTTATTTTTTTGAGCAGTGTATTTAGAAGAAAGCCAACAATTGGGGATCTCAACCAAGCTCACAAACCTTCCTCATGTTTAAATAAACCCCCCCCCCCTTCCCCCTATCCCCTCCACTGGTGGCTCGCACTGACTTACTGAAGCATTATACCCGCCGCCGCTGGTATGCGTGCGGGTTGCGGCCGGCTGTTGCTAGCGGAGGATCCCCGGCATCTGCAAGTTTCAAAGCGGACAGCTGCCGGCGGCTGCGGCCATGTAATAGGCGACGATTAGCAGTGTCACTAGTGACACTGCGGAGGAAGCTGGAGGTCAAAAGGGGCGGATGTGACGTCACAGGCGGCATATTTAAAAGGAAGTTTTCTTCTGCAATTCTGCCTCCTGTTGTGAGCTGGCCATTCGTTCCATACCTGTCCCGCATTGGAGTGCGGTTTTCTGTGCTTCCAGCATGAGTACCAGCGGTGACAACCCAAAGCGTACTCCATCTGACTCATCTGCAAAGACGCCATCTTCGGTACCGGCGATTTCTTAGTGAGTGTATTCTTTCTATGTTTTAAAAAAACGTATTTTCTAAATTGTGGTCTTTTTGGTTATTTTCAGCACGGTGATGATGCACCTAGTAAATCTTCCAAAAAGACAAAAAATCGCGAATGCAATATGTGTAAAGAAATACTACCTCCTGAATATGGAAAAGATTCAGGTCAATCTTGCATTAATAAGCTGATTACATCGGAGGTTCCAGCTTTAGTTCCGTCTCTTCTGGCACAAATGCAGGATCTCATTGGAAAAGAGATCGTCATCTATTCACAATTTAACTGCTGCTAATCTGTAGTCACTGACTCCGCACCTCTTCACACTGCTTCAAATGTTGTTACTACTCCAGTGGCCTTAAATCAATCTGATTCTGATGAAGAGGGTATTCTAGTGCCAGACGGGTCAGACTCAGGAGAGGAGTCAGAGGAAGACTCCTCAGGGAAAGCATTTTTTCCCTTTGAGGACACTGATCAATTAGTGAAGGCTGTACATTCTGCTTTAAATATGGAAAAACCCAGGGAACCAAGGTCAATTCAAGATATCATGTTTGAGGGTATTTCCCATCCACAAGATTATCTCCAAAGTTATTCTTAAAGGGGTACTCTGCCCCTAGACATCTTATCCCCTATCCAAAGGATAGGGGATATGATGTCAGATCGGCGCGGTCCCGCTCCTGGGGAGCCATGGGATCCCCTCTGCGGCACCATGCTATCATTACTGCACAGAGCGAGTTCGCTCTGCGCGTAATGATGGGCAGTACAGGGGCCGTCGCATCGTTACGTCACGGCTCCGCCCCTCATGACATCACGGCCCACCCCTTTCAATACAAGTCTATGGGAGGGGGCGCGGCGGTCATCACGCCCCCTCCCATAGACTTGCATTAAGGGGACGGGCCATGACGTCACGCTGCTCCGTCCCCCCGTATCGCCCGTCATTACGTACAGAGCGAACTCGCTCTGTGCTGTAATGAGAACGGGGTGCCGCAGCGGGGATCCCAGGGCTCCCCAGCAGTGGGACCGCAGCGATCTGACATCTTATCCCCTATCCTTTGGATAGGGGGTAAGATGTCTAGGGGCGGAATACCCCTTTAAGGAATGGGAGAACCCTGACAAAAATGCTTTTTTGCCTAAAGCCCTAAAGAGAAAGTATCCGTTTGCTGACACTTGGGATCACCCCCAAAAAATTGATGTCTATTTCTAAAATCTCTCGCTTCCCTTTGAAGACTTTGGGACCCTTAAAGACGCAGGACGTATATTTACGTCCTGCGCCGGCTCCCGCGATATGATGCTGCGACCCCGCATCACATCGCGTCGTTCCCGGCGCTCATCAACGGCCGGGACCCGCGGCTAATACCACACATCGCCGATCGCGGCAATGTGCGGTATTAACCCTTTAGAAGCGGCGGTCAAAGCTTCTAAAGTGAAAGTGAAACTATCTCGGGTAGTCAGTCGGGCTGTTCGGGACCGCCGCGGTGAAATCGCGGCATCCCGAACAGCTTACAGGACACTGGGAGGGCCCTCGGTGTCCGATCGACGAATGACTGCTCCGTGCCTGAGATCCAGGCAGGAGCAGTCAAGCGCCGATAACACTGATTACAGGCGTGTTAATACACGCCAGTGATCAGCATGAGAGATCAGTGTGTGCAGTGTTATAGGTCCCTGTGGGACCTATAACACTGCAAAAAAAATGTTAAAAAAATGTGTTAATAAAGGTCATTTAACCCCTTCCCTAATAAAAGTTTGAATCACCCCCCTTTTCCCATAAAAAAATAAAACAGGGTAAATAAAAAAAAAAACGTGGTATCGCCGTGTGCGTAAATGTCCGAACTATAAAAATATATCATTAATTAAACCGCACGGTCAATGGCGTATGCGCAAAAAAAATTCCAAAGTCAAAAAAAGCTTATTTTTGGTCACTTTTTATACCATTAAAAAATGAATAAAAAGTGATCAAAAAGTCCGATCAAAAAAAAAATCATACCGATAAAAACTTCAGATCACGGCGCAAAAAATGAGTCCTCATACCGCCCTGTAAGTGGAAAAATAAAAAAGTTATAGGGGTCAGAAGATGACATTTTTAAACGTATACATTTTCCTGCATGTAGTTATGATTTTTTCCAGAAGTACGACAAAATCAAACCTATATAAGTAGGGTATCATTTTAACCGTATGGACCTACAGAATAATGATAATTATTATTCGATTTTTACCGAAATATGCACTGCGTAGAAACGGAAGCCCCCAAAAGTTACAAAACTGTGTTTTTTTCTTCAATTTTGTTGCGCCATGATTTTTTTCCGTTTCGCCGTGAATTTATGGGTAAAATGACTAATGTCACTGCAAAGTAGAATTGGTGATGCAAAAAATAAGCCATAATATGGATTTTTAGGTGGAAAATTGAAAGGGTTACGATTTTTAAAAGGTAAGGAGGAAAAAACGAAAGTGCAAAAACTGAAAAACCCTCAAGGGGTTAAAGATCCAATGGATAAAACAATGGACAAGTTTCTTAAAAGAACATGGGAGGCCTCAGGGGCAGGCTTGAAGCCTAATTTAGCAGGAACTTCTGTGGCCAGATCTGTATTAATTTGGTTAGATCAGTTAGCCTCTAACATACAAAATAAAGTACCAAGGGAACAGCTCTTGTCTTCCCCACTATCCGTAAGGGGGTGGCCTTCTTAGCTGACTACATCTCAGATGTTCTAAGGTTATCTGCCCGTGCTGGGGCACTATCAAACTCAGCTAGAAGGGCATTATGGTTAAAAAACTTGTCAGATGAAGTATCCTCAAAAAATTATGTGCCATCCCCTGTGAAGGAGAGCATTTGTTTGGGTCTGTCCTTTCTGATATACTTGAGAAAGCAAATGAGAGGAAGAAAGGTTTTCCCTTTGAGTCTAGCAGACGTAACCGGTCCTTTCGTTCCAGGGGGGAGAGGTGGAGGTCAGAGTAGAGGAAGAGGTCAGTCGGGGCGCTGGAAATTCTCCAAAAAGAATAGTGGCCTCATGTTCAACCAGCCCCAGACCTCCTAAAAAAAAAAAAACAGGGTCTCAATGACGGGGTCCTGCAAGTGGGTGACAGACTGCAGAGTTTCTTTCCAGCGTGGCAAAAAATAGCAGGAGATATTCTTACCCTCATTTTGTAGTAATCCAGCAGATGATCGGGAAAAGTCTTTTTTCATATGCTGGATGTAAGGAGATGTGTTCTTTCTTAGGCTGGGTTCACACTACATTTTTGCCATACTGTTTTCAATCTGTTTTTCTAAAGAAAACCGTATGGCAAAAAAACGGATGGAACAGTATGGAAAAAAGTAAACCGTATGCGTTTTTAAACAGTATACTGTTTTTAAAAGTGCATACAGTTCCGTCAGTTTTTATTAAAAAAAAAAAACATACATTTTTGAAAATTTTGTCCATTTTTAAGGGGAGGGGTCTTGGGTGGGGACTTTAGGATTCAAATGCGCATGTGCAAAGTAAAAATGTATACGTTTTTTCCATATGGAACCGTATACATGTGCGTTTCCCATTGACGTCCATGTAAAAAAAAAAAACGTATGCGGTTGCAGTACGGTTTTTAAACCGGAGACAAAATCGTGGTCATCAATGGGAAACGCACATGTATAAGGTTCCATACGGGAAAAAAGTTTTTACTTTGCACATGCGCATTTGAATCCTAAAGTCCCCACCCAAGCCCCTCCCCTTAAAAATAGACAACATTTTCAAAAACATATGTTTTTTTTTTAAATAAAAACTGACGGAACTGTATGCACTTTTAAAAACAGTATACTGTTTAAAAACGCATACGGCTTACTTTTTTCCATACTGTTCTATCGTTTTTTTTGCCATACGGTTTTCTTTAGAAAAACGGATTGAAAACAGTATGGAAAAAACGTAGTGTGGACCCAGCCTTATTTGGAATCTAGAAAAAGGAGAGAAGGCGCCTCATGTGCGGGATCAGCAGATCTTGTGAGTGGGGGGAGGGGAGGTAATCCTAAGCCGCTTACCAAAGTTGGTTGTGCGCCCACACACAACAAGGTCTAGCGTGAAATATGTAAATCGGTCCACTGCAGCCCTCCTTACTAGAGTAGGGACAAGGATGAGATGACCATAAAATCAGGAGTTTGTCCGGCGCAGAGAGGAACCATCAGGATGCAGGATAAAGTCAAAGGATTTATTGAATGCAACGCGTTTCGCTGCGCATGCGCAGCTTCTTCAGGCATGACAAAAGGAGGCTAGTGGCGGGTATATATACCCCCAACAATTAACCATTTACATACTTTTGAATGCTACCACAAGATAATATATACATAAGTATACATAAAATAGAAAAATATACGAAGAGCATACAAAATAACACGAATGCAGATGAATATAAAAACCATAAGTTCACAATAAACCTTTAAAAATACGCAACTGGTGTGAATAGATGTTTCATATAGCTCAAAGGATCACACCCATCGGAGAAGATAATTCCCCGGTGGGTGCATTCACAAGGGAATCAAAAGGAAAGCATAAAAGAAACAGAATGGAAAACAATGCATAGTCTGAATACAAACCCATAAATACAAGAAGATTTAAATGAAAAAAGGGGACGAAAAAAAGGGCGGTCATAAGTATACATAAAACTTAAAAACCCTGCAAACATCAAAAGAGGAGGATCCAAAAAAAGATGTAAAACCGCGGGAGGATATACCACGGATGTAAAAAAAATGCAGCATATGAACACTCCTCTGGAGGTAACAACATAAGAAAATCCAAAACTTTCAAATAGAGGCAAGGACTGTGAAAATTAATCTCACAGAAGCTCCAAAGTGAAAGGTGGATAAAACAATGTGAATCACAAGTAAAAAAAAAGGTAAGTAAGGTGTATATGGATATAATGACCACATGGAGCATACACTGAAACAAAAAAGAGAAAACGCAACCGCTCTAGGATGAACAGCAGAGAGGGAACAAAGGACTAGATAGAAAATATGGAAAAGATGTGCATGAATTATTATACTGTATATTGTTGTTATTAATATGAATTATAGTTACTTTACTGTGTCGATACATTCATTAAAACCTTGAGGGTGCAATGTATGTAATTTATGAATCCAAAATGATTTGTGATTATTTAATCTCTGCAGTCTGTTAGGTGAATGTATAGGAATAGTTTCAAAAATAATTAATTTTAATGATTCAGTATTTTTATGATGGTGGAAAGAAAAATGTCGTGACAGGCTATGTAACATAAAACCATGTTTTATGTTCCATCTGTGCTTGTTCATCCTACAGCGTATTGTCTGTATTGTACGGCCGACGTATTGACGGTCGCAACCATGAGATTAAATAAATGGCAAATGTAGTATCACAATTCAATGTATCTTTTAATTTAAATGTTTGTTGTGTAAAATAAGAAGAGAAGGTGTCAGTTTGAACAACCCACTCGCAGCAAAGACAACGGCTTTTTTTGCAAGGGGAACAAAGGGGTTTTGATGTTATAGTTTTATGTATTACTGAATGATCGGAAAATCTGCTGGGAGCTAATAGATTAAGATTTTTGGAACGTCTATAGGTAATATTTGGAGTTGAAGGAATTAGTTGATTCAGAACATTATCGTTTTGAATAATGGGCCAGTTCTCAATTAATATTTTTCTAATGTTGGATGCTTCGGCATTATAATTAGTAACAAAATTAGATCTAAAACGATTATCTGGCTGATTAGGACTAGATTTTTTTTTTAAATTGGGATGACTAGGTCAGATTGTTTTTTATTTTTTACTTAAGTATATGCCTTAGGAGGGATTTGGGGTATCCCCTCTGGATAAAGCGTTCCTTTAAAATGTCAGCTTGGGCAGTAAAGTCATTATCAAATGTACAATTTCTGCGGATTCACAGATACTGGCGAAATGGAACACCTCTTAGCCAGCTGGGGTAGTGGGCACTATCGAACTGTAGAAAACTATTAACGTCGACTGGTTTAAAATAAGTCTTAGTGGAGATTGTGCCACTATCTGTCTTATGGATCTCGAGATCCAAAAACTGAATGGATGTTTCTGCATAATGCATAGGGAATTTTATGCCCCATGTGTTGGTGTTGAGCTCATGTACAAAAAGCTCAGCTTGATGTTTAGTTCCTACCCAAATAAAGAAGAGCGAGTCTATATAACGACGAAAGAAAAAAGCAAACTTAAAATACAGGGACTGTGCCATAATTAGGGACTCGAATCGCCCCATGAATAAATTAGCATAACTAGGGGCGAATAGAGTCCCTATGGCACAGCCCCTGTTCTGGCGATAAATTAGATGGTTAAACTCAAAGACATTATTAAGAAGAATAAATTTGATAGACTAATAAAAATTCTGCCTGACAAAACCCTAAAAGCGGGTCCTCCCAAAGAAAATGTCCTATAGCAGGAACACCCAATTCTGTGGAAATGTAAAGGGAGCACACATCCAAAGTCAAAAAACTGAAACAAGGGGGTAAGGATGGAGATAAATCATGTAGTTCTAAAATTAATTGGTCTGAATCTCTTAAATATGAAGATAAATGTAAAACATAAGGTTGCAGTAATAGAACCAATTCCAGAAATAATTGGTCTACCAGGAGGATTAACTAAACATTTGTGAAGTTTGGGTAAATAATAAAAAATGGGTAAATTATAATTTTTGATATTAAGGAATGTGTGCTCCCTCTAGTCCAACAGTAGATTATCCACAGCTCTGCTAATAAGTTTGCCATATTGGGAAAAAATAAGTGGGGAAGGATCACAGGAAAGATCCTGTGATCCTTCCCCACTTATTTTTTCCGAATATGGCAAACTTATTAGCAGAGCTGTGGATAATCTACTGTTGGACAAGAGGGAGCACACATTCCTTAACCCCTTAAGGACCAAGCACGTATGAGTACGTCCCTGCGCCCTGGGTCTTAGTGCTCCCCCCATTAACGCTCCTTGAGGGGGGGTCCCACATCCTCTGCTATGAAAAGCTCAAGGCCCCTGACTGACCTCATGCCTATACCAAGACCTGGTGTGCACCAACGGAGCCAAAATCATCCAAAAATCAGGTATGTCCTTACTCCAAAGAAATGTATTTACATTGTGGGGTGTCTTTTCTGCTATTCACCCTTGTAAAAATGTAAAATTTTGGGGAAAACCCACATTTTAGGGAAAAAATATATATATTTTTTTACATATGCAAAAGTTGTGAAACCCTTGTGGGGTATTAAGGCTTACTTTACCCCTTGTTACATTCCTCAAGGGGTCTAGTTTCCAAAATGGTATGCCATGTGTTTTTATTTTTTATTTTTTTTTGCTGTCCTGGCACCATAGGGGCTTCCTAAATGCGACATGTCCCCCCCCACCCCATTTCAGCAAAATTTGCAAATGTGACTCCTTCTCTTCTGAGCATTGAAGCGCTCCCGTAGTGCATTTGACGTCCACTTATGGGGTACTTCCATACTCAGAAGAGATGGGGTTACAAATTGTGGGATGTCTTTTCTGCTATTAACCCTTGCAAAAATGTGAAATTTGGGGGGGGAAGCACATTTTAGTGAAAACATTATTATTTTTTTTTTTTTTTACATATGCAAAAGTCGTGAAACCCCTGTGGGGTATTAAGGCTCACTTTATTCCTTGTTACGTTCCTCAAGGGGTCTAGTTTCCAAAATGGTATGCCATTTTTTTTTTTTTTTGCTGTTCTGGCACCATAGGGGCTTCCTAGATGCGACATGCCGTCCGACCAAAATTTGCTCTCAAAAAGCCAAATATGACTCCTTCTCTTCTGAGCATTGTAGCGCTCCCGTAGTGCATTTGACATCCACTTATGGGTTCTTCTATACTCAGAAGAGATGGGGTTACAAATTTTGGGGGGTATTTTCTGCTATTAACCCTTGGAAAAATGTGAAATTTGGGGGGAAACACACATTTTAGTGAAATTATTATTTTTTTTCCATATGCAAAAGTCGTGAAACACCTGTGAGGTATTAAGGTTCACTTAATTCCTTGTTACGTTCCTCAAGGGGTCTAGTTTCCAAAATGGTATGCCATGTGTTTTTTTTTTTTGCTGTTCTGGCACCATAGGGGCTTCCTAAATGCGACATGCCCCCAAAAACCATTTCAGAAAAACGTACTCTCCAAAATCCCCTTGTCGCTCCTTCGCTTCTGAGCCCTCTACTGCGCCCGCCGAACACTTTACATAGACATATGAGGTATTTGCTTACTCGAGAGAAATTGGGCTACAAATATAAGTATTAATTTTCTCCTCTTACCCCTTGTAAAAATAAAAAAATTGGGTCTACAAGAACATGCGAGTGTAAAAAATGAAGATTGTGAATTTTCTCCTTCACTTTCCTGCTATTCCTGTGAAACACCTAAAGGGTTAAAACGCTGACTGAATGTCATTTTGAATACTTTGGGGGGGGGGGGTGCAGTTTTTATAATGGGGTAATTTGTGGGGTATTTCTAATATGAAGACCCTTCAAATCCACTTCAAACCTGAATTGGTCCCTGAAAAATATAGAATTTTTGAGAAAAATTGGAAAATTGCTGCTGAACTTTGAAGCCCTCTGGTGTCTTCCAAAAGTAAAATCTTGTCAATTTTATGATGCAAACATAAAGTAGACAATTGTATATGTGAATAAAAAAAAATGTATTTGGAATATCCATTCTCCTTACAAGCAGAGAGCTTCAAAGTTAGAAAAATGCTAAATTTTCTATTTTTTCATCAGATTTTGGAATTTTTCACTAAGAAACTATGCAAGTATCGACAAAATTTTACCAATAACATAAAGTAGAATATGTCACGAAAAAACAGTCTCGGAATCAGAATGATAGGAAAAAGCATCCCAGAGTTATTAAAGTTTAACCCCTTAAGGACCAAGGACGTACCTGTACGTCCTTGGTCCGCCTCCCGTGATATAACGCGGGGTTACACGGTAACCCCGCATCATATCACGGCGGGCCCGGCGTCATAGTGAAGCCGGGACCCGCCGCTAATAGCGTGCAGCGCCGATCGCGGCGCCGCGTGCTATTAACCCTTTAGCCGCGCGCTCAGAGCTCAGGCTAAAAGCGAAAGTGAAATCATGCCGGTTAACTCAGTGGGCTGTTCGGGATAGCCGCGGCATCCCGAACAGCTTACAGGACAGCGGGAGAGCCCCTACCTGCCTCCTCGCTGTCCGATCGCTGAATGACTGCTCAGTGCCTGAGATCCAGGCATGAGCAGTCATGCGGCAGAATCATCGATCACTGGTTTCCTATGAGAAACCAGTGATCAATGATAAAGATCAGTGTGTGTTATAGGTCCCTATGGGAGCTATAACACTGCAAAAAAAAAAGTGAATGAATATCATTTAACCCCTCCCCTATTAAAAGTTTGAATCACCCCCCTTTTCCCATAAAAAAAAAAAACACAGTGTAAATAAAAATAAACATATGGTATCACCACGTGCGGAAATGTCAGAATTATAAAAATATATCCTTAATTAAACCGCTCGGTCAATGGCGTGCGCGCAAAAAAATTCCAAAGTCAAAAATAGTGAATTTTTGGTCACTTTTTTTTATCATTTAAAAATAAATAAAAAGCAATCAATAAGTCCTATGAATGCAAAAATTGTACCGTTAAAAATGGCGCAAAAAATGAGCCCTCATACCGCCCCATACACGGAAAAATAAAAAAGTTATAGGGGTCAGAAGATGACAATTTTAAACGTATTAATTTTCCTGCATGTAGTTATGATTTTTTCCAGAAGTATGACAAAATCAAACCTATATAAGTAGGGTATCATTTTAATCGTATGGACCTACAGAATAAAGATAAGGTGTCATTTTTACCGAAAAATGTACTACGTAGAAACGGAAGCCCCCAAAATTTACGAAACAGCGTTTTTTTTTTTCAATTTTGTCACACAATGATTTTTTTTTTCCGTTTCACCATAGATTTTTGGGCAAAATGACTGACGTCATTACAAAGTAGAATTGGTGGCGCAAAAAATAAGCAATCAAATGGATTTTTAGGTGCAAAATTGAAAAGTTATGATTTTTTAAAGGCAAGGAACAAAAAACGAAAATGCAAAAACGGAAACCCCCCCCGGTCCTTAAGGGGTTAAAGTGACAGTGGCCAGATGTTCAAAAAAACGCTCTGGTCCTAAGGTGTAAAATGGCCTGGTCCTTAAGGGGTTAATATCAAAAATTATAATTTACCCATTCTTTATTATTTACCCAAACTTCACAAATGTTTAGTTAATCCTCCTGGTAGACCGTTTCTGGAATTGGTTCTTTTACTGCAAATCTTTCTCACTTTATAGATTTATTTCTCCAACCTTATGTTTTACATTTATCTTCATATTTAAGAGATTCAGCCCAATTAATTTTAGAACTACATGATTTATCTCCATCCTTACCTCCTTGTTTCAGTTTTTTTACTTTGGATGTGTGCTCCCTTTACATTTCCACAGAATTGGGTGTTCCTGCTATAGGACATTTTCTTCGGGAGGACCCGCTTTTAGGGTTTTGTCAGGCAGAATTTTTATTAGTCTATCAAATTTATTCTTCTTAATAATGTCTTTGAGTTCAATCATCTAATTTATCGCCAGAAAAGGGGCTGTGCCATAGGGACTCGATTCGCTCCTAGTTATGCTAATTTATTCATGGGGCGATTCGAGTCCCTAATTATGGCACAGTCCCTGCATTTTAAGTTTGCTTTTTTCTTTCGTCGTTATATAGACGATCTCTTCTTTATTTGGGTAGGAACTAAACATCAAGCTGAGCTTTTTGTACATGAGCTCAACACCAACACATGGGGCATAAAATTCCCTATGCATTATGCAGAAACATCCATTCAGTTTTTGGATCTCGAGATCCATAAGACAGATAGTGGCACAATCTCCACTAAGACTTATTTTAAACCAGTCGACGTTAATAGTTTTCTACAGTTCGATAGTGCCCACTACCCCAGCTGGCTAAGAGGTGTTCCATTTCGCCAGTATCTGTGAATCCGCAGAAATTGTACATTTGATAATGACTTTACTGCCCAAGCTGACATTTTAAAGGAACGCTTTATCCAGAGGGGATACCCCAAATCCCTCCTGACTAAGGCATATACTAAAGTAAAAAATAAAAAACAATCTGACCTAGTCATCCCAATTTAAAAAGAAAATCTAGTTCTTATCAGCCAGATAATCGTTTTAGATATAATTTTGTTACTAATTATAATACCGAAGCATCCAATATTAGAAAAATATTAATTAAGAACTGGCCCATTATTCAAAACGATAATATTCTGAATCAACTAATTCCTTCAACTCCAAATATTACCTATAGACGTTCCAAAAACCTTAATCTATTAGCTCCCAGCAGATTTTCCGATAATTCAGTAATACATAAAACTATAACATCAAAACCCCTTTGCAGGGATGTGGAATTCCTATCGCCCGACGCCCGGGACAAGCTTCGGGCAAGCAGGGCCGGACCTGACAAGCGCGGCGGCACTCTGCAGACTGTATGGAGCGGGCACCCGACTCCTGCCCGCTCCATACTCTGCAGCCCCCCGGCTGTAAAAAACTGTGTCCTCCGAAGAAGAGCAGGGGAGATGAGAAGCTGTGTATTTGTCTTCTCTCCCCTGCCCTGCAAACGTGCTGTAGCTTCGGAGAGCTGAGGGGAGGAGCGGACGCGTGTCTGCAAGGGGAGATGCATGCGGCGCTTACAGGGGAGTATGGAGCGGGCTCCGGATTCCTGCCCGCTCCATACTGTGCAGCCCCTGGCTGTTCTCAGTAGCCGGGGCCGCCGCTAATAGCCAGATCGTTTGGCTATTAACCCTTTAGATCGCCGCTGTCAAAGCTGACAGCAGCGTCTAAAGGGACATGTGAATGCTCCCTGGTGGGCTAGTGGGGTGGATCGCCCCCCCGCAGTGCGATCGCAGGGGGGCGATCCACTATAGAGGTAGCCGGAGGGCTTACCTCTGCTTCCTCCTGTCCCGACTCTGTCATTGATAGATCCTGGCTGGACTAGGCTCTATGGATCACAGAGCTCACAGATTAATAGAGTTCAAAAGAACTCTATTCATCTGTCTGAGGAATCTAATGATTCCTCCTATAAGTCTTAATAAAGTGTTAAAAAAAAAAAAAAAAAAAGTTTTAATATACGTTGAAAGACACACATTAACACAGTGGTCTCCAAACTGTGGCCCTCCAGATGTTACAAAACTACAATTCCCAGCATGCCAGGACAGCTGTTGGCTGTCCGGGCATGCTTGGGAGTTGTAGTTTTGCAACATCTGGAGGGCCACAGTTTGAAGACCGCTGCATTAACCCCTTCCATGTTAAAAGTTCAAATCACCCCATTTTCCTATATTAAAACATGTAAACATAATGTATAACATTATGTATCCCGTATGGTAAATGTAAAAAAATACCAAACCACAGATTTGCAATTTTTATAATATCCCAGAAAAAAAAGTTAAAAAGCGATTAAAAAGTAGTCAGATCAATACCAAAATGGTGCCGATACAAAAAACAGATTATGGTGCAAAAAAATTAGCCCTCATACAGCCTGGTATGCGGAAAAAAAATAAAGCTACAGGGGTTAAAAAATGGCAATTAAAAAAATTTGAAAAAGTTCAGAATTAGTAAAACATGACGTAAACGATACAAATCCGGTATTGCTTTAATCAGGCGGCCTAACGTATCAAAACAACATGTTACCTCAACCACAAGGTAAATGGTGCAGAAAAGAAAACCACCAAATCTGCTAAATTATCTTTTACTATTTCAATTTCACTTCCCTTGAGAGATATATGTTAGTGAAAAATGAAAAGGTATCCTTATAGTAGGTAGTTATGGCTTTTATAGGGCGAGGAGGAAAAAACTAGAGCTTCAAAGCCAAAATTGGCCCGGACAAGTGGATCGTCATGAGGGCCAAGTAGATTTTGCTCCATTTTAGTCCCGTGGACAAGTAGTTTTTTATAAAATTTCCACACCCCTGCTTTGTTCCCCTTGCAAAAAAAGCCGTTGTCTTTGCTGCGAGTGGGTTGTTCAAACTGACACCTTCTCTTCTTATTTTACACAACAAACATTTAAATTAAAAGATACATTGAATTGTGATACTACATTTGCCATTTATTTAATCTCATGTGGTTGCGACCGTCAATACGTCGGCCGTACAATACAGACAATACGCTGTAGGAT
Source organism: Hyla sarda (assembly GCF_029499605.1). Lineage (NCBI taxonomy): Eukaryota > Metazoa > Chordata > Amphibia > Anura > Hylidae > Hyla > Hyla sarda. The sequence goes on along the minus strand of NC_079192.1, from coordinate 370,306,110 downwards.
GAACAAGCACAGATGGAACATAAAACATGGTTTTATGTTACATAGTCTGTCGCAACATTTTTCTTTCCACCATCATAAAAATACTGAATCATTAAAATTAATTGTTCTTGAAACTATTCCTATACATTCACCTAACAGACTGCAGAGATTAAATAATCGCAAATCCTTTTGGATTCATAAATTACATACATTGCACCCTCAAGGTTTTAATGAATGTATCGACACAGTAAAGTAACTATAATTCATATTAATAACAACAATATACAGTATAATAATTCATGCACATCTTTTCCATATTTTTCTATCTAGTCCTTTGTTCCCTCTCTGCTGTTCATCCTAGAGCGGTTGCGTTTTCTCTTTTTTGTTTGAGTGTATGCTCCATGTGGTCATTATATCCATATACACCTTACTTACCTTTTTTTTTTACTTGTGATTCACATTGTTTTATCCACCTTTCACTTCGGAGCTTCTGTGAGATTAATTTTCACAGTCCTTGCCCCTATTTGAAAGTTTTGGATTTTCTTATGTTGTTACCTCCAGAGGAGTGTTCATATGCTGCATTTTTTTGACATCCGTGGTATATCCTCCCGCGGTTTTACATCTTTTTTGGATCCTCTTCTTTTGATGTTTGCAGGGTTTTAAGTTTTATGTTTACTTATGACCGCCCCCTCCCTCCCGTTTATTTTGTCCCCTTTTTTCATTAAAATCTTCTTGTATTTATGGGTTTGTATTCAGACTATGCATTGTTTTTCATTCTGTTTCTTTTATGCTTTCCTTTTGATTCCCTTGTGAATGCACCCACCGGGGAATTATCTTCTCCGATGGGTGTGATCCTTTGAGCTATATGAAACATCTATTCACACCAGTTGCATTTTTTTAAAGGTTTATTGTGAACTTATGGTTTTTATACCACCCATAATTTTTATATTCATCTGCATTCATGTTATTTTGTATGCTCTTTGTATATTTTTCTATTTTATGTATACTTATGTATATATTATCATGTGGTAGCATTCAAAAGTATGTAAATGGTTAATTGTTGGGGGTATATATACTCGCCACTAGCCTCCTTTTGTCATGCCTGAAGAAGCTGCGCATGTGCAGCGAAACGTGTTGCATTCAATAAATCCTTTGATTTTATCCTGCATCCTGACGGTTCCTCTCTGCGCCGGACAAACTCCTGATTTTATGGTCATCTCATCTTTGTCTCTTCTTATTTGGAAAGAACTAAAGATTTTAGGAAATCAAATAGACTATTTGTACAATTCTGTGGCCAGAATAAGGGTAATAGTGTTAGAAGTGACACCATAGCTAGATGGATCAGGGAGGCTATTTGTTTGTCATATGTCTCCTCTGGCCTTTCTCCTCCTGTTGGTCTCAAGGCTCACTCTACCCGTGCAGTTGCATCCTCTTGGGCCGAGAGAAGAGGGACCTCGATAGACCAAATCTGTAAGGCGGCCACCTGGTCGTCTCCCCACACTTTTTTTCGCCACTATAAGTTGGATGTGGGGAGCTATTCTGATTTATCCTTTGGTCGTAAGGTTCTCCAAACTGTTATCCCACCCTAATCTTGGTCTCCTGTTATTCTCTCAGGTGGTGCTGTCATGGCGATGGGAAAAGCCGGTAATTACTCACCGTTAATTCTGTTTTCACGAGCCATGACGGCACCGCTGCATTCCCACCCTTTTGTCTTTCTAAATAGTGTATCACGGGGTTTAGATCACTTGGGTGTAGCAAAAAAAAAAAAAGTATATATTTCCTTGTTCAGTTATTATTGTTTATTGTCATGACTGTTATTACTAACTAAGTAGGAAGGCTCTTCTAGGTCTCTGTAGCTCACTGAGAATGGAGAGGAGAGGACTTCCTTTTATTCTCGAAGGTTTCCTGTCCCTAGGGGCGTAGTCCCTCTCTCAGGTGGTGCTGTCATGGCTTGTGAAAACATAATTACCGGTGAGTAATTACCGGCTTTTTTAAAGATAAACTGGTGCCAGAAAGTTAAACAGAATTGTAAATTAGTCAGCGCTATATGGGACTTAATATACAAACGCTTTATGTATAGTTAGATATGTTAAGATGCGTGCCAGGATATTGAATGCAAAAAAAGTGTCACATATATGATATGTACTTCAATATGGAACTGTAGATACAGAACAGAAAGAAAATTAGCATGATGGATATCTGACCAAATATGTGAAAAATACCATGTAGAGCAATATTTTTCTTCCTGAAAGAATACACCTGTGCGTATATTAGATGAACATACTGAATGCGCAGGCTGAAAGTGGTGTAATTCTATAATTCACACAGGTAGAGCATGTGCTAAAAGTAAGAGAGACCAGATTCTGATGGTGCCGGCCGGTGGCGTCTCAAACCGTAACTAGCTTTCTTCGCAGTTAGTCCGGTGGAGCTGGACGGTGAGTGGTGTCGTCACTACTGGTGCTGTGGAGGTCCACAATACTGTCCAACGCGTTTTGGAAACGGGAGGACGGTTTCCTTCCAGGGATCTCTGCTGTAAAATCAGCCACCCCTGTGCAAATCACCATTTTACCAAATGTACATAGTGCGCTCTCACTCCTGAGCCTTTTTGTGCATCCGCAGAGCATTTTTAGCCCACATATGGGGTATTTCCGTAAAAATAAATTGTTACAAATTTTGGGGGTCTTTTTTTCCCTTTACCTCTTGTGAAAATAAAAAGTATGGGGCAACACCAGCATGTTAGTGTAAACATTTTAATTTAATTAAAGCCCCCAACTTTTCCTTTTCATAAAGCGTAAAAAGAGAAAAAGCCCCCCAAAATTTGTTGTGCAATTTCTCCTGAGTATGGAAATGCCCCATATGTGGCCCTAAACTGTTTCCTTGAAATACGACAAGGCTCCGAAGTGAGAGAGCGCCATGCGCATTCGAGGACTAAATTAGGGATTGCATAGCGGTGGATATAGGGGTATTTTACACCAGTGATCCACAAACAGGGTGCCTCCAGCTGTTGCTAAACTCCCAGCATGCCTGTGCAGTCAGTGGCTGTCCGTAAATGCTGGGAGTTGTTGTTTTGCAACAGCTGGAGGCTCCGTTTTGGAAACACTGCCGTACGATACGTTTTTTATTTTTATTAGGGGGGGGGGAGAGACAGTGTAAGGGGTGTATATGAAGTGTTTTTTGGTTACATTCACACAGGCGGGGTTTATGGTGAGTTTCCCGCTAGGAGTTTGCGCTGCGGCGAAAATTTTGCCACAGCTCAATCTTGAAGCAGGAAACTTGCTGTAAACCCCCCTCCAGTGCGAATGTACCCTGAGTTGTACTTTAAGAACACTGGTTGGAAAACCTTCAGTTAGGTTCTGTTACCTAACTCAGTATTTTCCAACCAGTGTGCCTCCAGCTGTTGCAAAACTACAACTCCCAGCATGTTCTGATCGCAGAAGGGCATGCTTCGGAGATGTAGTTATGCAACAGCTGGAGGTACGCAACTACAACTCCCAGCATGCTGAGACAGTTGTTTGCTGTTTGGGCATGCTGGGATTTGCAGTTTTGCAAAATCTGGAGGCCTACAGTTTAGAGACCACTGCACAGTGAAATCCAAACTGTGGCCCTCCAGATGTTGCAAAACTACAAATCCCAGCATGCCCAGTCAGCAAACTGCTGTGTGGGCATGCTAGGAATTTTAGTTTTGCAAGATCTAGAGGGCTACAGTTTAGAGACCACTGTATAGTGGTCTCAAACTATAGCCCTCCAGATGTTGCTAGGCAACTCACCGGCTTCTATAGGATCCAGGGAGCCGCATCTCCGTCCTCTGCTGCCACTGATCGCTGCCGCCGCCGATGGTAAGTGGACCGTCGGCGCAGAACTTTAACCCCCCCGCCCCCGATCTCCCATTGGTCACCGCTCCTAAACAACCAATAGCAGTGATAGGAGGGATGGCACCCCTCCCACCAAAGGAGTGAGCATGCTGCTAATAGCCGCATTCTGGCTATTAGCGGCGGCCCCCGGCTACTGAGAACAGTTGAGGGCTACAGAGTACGGAGCTGGCAGGAGTCGGGAGCCACTTCATACAGACTGCTGAGCGCCACTGGGCTTGTCAGGTCCGACCCTGCTTGCCTGAAAAATTCAACTGCCCGGCGCCTGGAACTGCATGTCCCGGGCATCGGGCAATAGGAATTCCACATCCCTGAAGGCAGTAAAGGAAAAAAAAAACAGGTCATTAAAGGGATTATTAACCATAAGGTGATTTTAGTACATACCTGGCAGACAGTAATGGACATGCTTAGGAAGGATCTGCCCTTGTCTTGGTGCTAAATGGCTGTGTCATGAGATTACCATAACGCTGTGGCTAGCTGTTTGTGAACTGGTATTTCCTTTTTTACTTTTCTTTTTTTTGACTACAAATCCCTCCCTCACATCAGCCACCCCACCCATTGAAACATTAATGAGCTGCATCCATTCAAAAGACCTGTGGTTTACAATCAGGGTGCCTCCAGCTGTTGCATTAGTTGTAGATTGATCCCTCCACCCATTGAAGCAGACAGGCTTCCTGTCATCAGTTGACTAGCGAGTCAGGTCTCGTCTGTATTGCAACCGGGGAAAAATCTGAGACAGCAGTCATTTTGTATGCTGGTAAAAATAAATAGTGGGTGAAAATCACATAAGAATTGTGAGAAAACCGTCACACACAGGTACAGACACTATATTATGAACTACACTAACTTTACAGCTCCACTAGCATAGTGAAATGAAAAAAAAAATCCTGGAATACCCCTTTAAGCCTATTGAGCTGTAAATTATTCAGATGATAAATCCATTGTTTCATTGCGGAGTAGTTTAAAGTTAGCGTTGCCTCTACGTGCTGTCATCTACCTCGGCTACCTCAAATTGAATATTGAACTGGCTGTGAGGATGGGCCGTTCTCCTATGTTTAGCAAGGGGCTTAGATCTCCAATGTTCTGTGTCTCCCACGTTATAAAATCCTCCTTTTAAAATACCTAATTGTTTTGCAAACATATGAGGACAGACTGGTAAGTGCAGAGGTAGATCACATTTTGGTTTTACAATGAGCGAAATCTCGATTATAAAACTCCTCCCCATTCCCGGTTTGGAAAGTTTTTTTTAAAGTTTTTAAACTGTAGCTTTAGCCTAAAGGGTAAGAGCCAGCAATAAATACTGTAGGACCAGGTCCACACAATTCACATGGGGAACAGTAATAAAAGAAAAAATGTGCTTCTAAAAATGATCTGTGTAGGTAAGGCCTAGTACCTGGGCTTTTTTTTTATTTATTTTTCTGATGCCTAAAATATATCCTGCACTCTGCAGGGAATTGACTTACAGCTTCAGTATGGATCTGGTCGCCGAGAGAGAATTTCTGAGCAAGCTGATTGGGAGAAATATTAAAATTACGACAGTTCATGGATGTTTTCAGGGGGAGCTGTTCCATATCGATGCAGCTCGTGCGATCATGCTTACCAACGGTAAGTAAAAAAATGTTCTTGTGTCTGCAGTACTGTAATACAGTAATATTGATAATGCAATATTCAGCAATGTATTCCACGTGATGTGTGATCCTTAGGAAAGACAAGCAGTGTGTGCATGGAAGGGGAGGGGGCTGACACTCGCTAATAACAACGATTAGTTGTTTATAGGGGAAGGGGCCATTGTGGCCCTTCATTGTATTTATGGCTCTGTACACCAGCATGCTTTAGACTTGTTAGTGGCTGTTCAGGGTTTTGCAGTCTTGTCTTAATCACATGATCTTTACCAATATAATGGTGATGGTCTATCTTTAGCATTGGCCGTAAATGTTGGGATCTTTGAAAAGATAATTTCAATAAATGAAAAAAATAATTTTTTTTTATTTTTTTTTATTAATTAACTGGCTCCGGAAAGTTAAAGGAAATCTGTCATCAGAATCACCCACACTAAACCTGTTACACAGGCTTGTAGTGCGGGTGATCCTGATTAAAACGCTCCTTACCTGGTTAAAAATGGTTGAGCGCTTCTTAAGATATCTATATTTTTAGTTTTCTGTTATTCCGTGGCTTGGGACTCGGTGGGAGGTGTTATCATCTGGGACTCGGCCACAATTCTAGCTGGGCGGAGCTGCCGCCCGGCTCATGAATATTCATGAACTTATCCTCCTAGTCTAACTCCTTTTTCTAGGTCTGGTGGGGAGGGCCGCGAGGATAAGTTAATGAATATTCATGAGCCGGGCGGCAGCTCCGCTCAGCTAGAATGACGTGTGGCCGAGCCCCAGATGATAACACCTCCCACTGAGTCCCAAGCCACGGAATAACAGAAAACTAAAAATAAAGATATCTGAAGAAGCGCTCAACTATTTTTAACGAGGTAAGGAGCGTTTTAATCAGGATCACCCGCACTACAAGCCTGTGTAACAGGTTTAGTGCGAGTGATTCTGATGACAGATTTCCTTTAAACAGATTTGTAAATTACAGTGGTCCCTCAAGTTACAATATTAATTGATTGCAGGACAACCATTGTATGTTGAAACTATTGTATGTTGAGATCATAACTCTATGGAAACCTGGTAATTGGTTCTGAAGCCAACAAAATGCCATCCAAAAATCGGAAAAACTGAGGATTAAAGAAAAATAAGTAGATTACTAATATAGATAAAGCAAGTTCTTACATTAAAAAGTAAGAAAGAGCTGCTGAAGGCTGTAAATCACTGTCTTTGTGGAGGACAGGAGCTTCTTCAGGGTCCTGTACAGTACACGCAATGTCCTAAAAAAGTAACATTGAGCCGCCCTCACCTGGTGTACAAAGGAGCAGCTAACTGTGGCACAGGTTGAGTAGTACAGAACATGTAGTACCTCCCTGTACTGTACGGAGGCGCTGCCAGACACCAGTCAGTGCATACACCTCAATAATACAGGGGTTTTACCAGTGAAATGCCCATTCTGATTAGTCAGTTCTTCCAGCCATTGATGTTTTGCAGATCTGGACTGTCAGTAATATTGTATGTTGAGTCTGGTTTCAAGTTACCATTGTCAAGAAAAGACAATTGTATGTTGAAACTAGTGTATGTTGAGGACATTGTAAGTTGAGAATCACTGTACTTTTATAAAAAAATCTAATCCTTCCAGTAGTTATCACCTGCTGAAGTTGAATTGTTCTTTTCTTTCTGACAACAGTGCTCTCTGCTGAACCTGCTTGTCTCAGGAAATAATGAATGGAGAAGAAAAAAAACGACCCTTTTGATGGCGCTGCTTGTTCAAATAAGGAGTAGATCCAATAAGGAATAGATACAAGCCAGTAGTATTAGAAAACACCGTAGTGGTTTATTGAAATAAAAGAAAATAATAAAACATGCTGGGATGGCGCGTTTCGGGGAAGCACCCCCTTCTCAGATCAGTCTGGGGACATCAGGTACATAAAGAGTTTAAATAGGACAATGGCACCAAAAACTAAAAAGGGGGCAGGAGTCTAAGCTCCACAACATAGGTACTGTTCACATTGATAGGTAACATACAGAATTATAACTTTAAACTACAAAAATATATCAAGGTATATAAACAGCAACGGCAACTGCATAGAAGTACATGTAACAAATGCAATCAGAGCAAAACTTGTGACAGGTAGCGATGTGTAACTGTGGACCGGACTCTGGCATCCGGTTTCCAGATGTCCAACATCCTGCCAGATGATGTTGATAGCGCTGGAGCTTCTCACACCGGCTCCAGTGCTGTCAACATCATCTGGCAGGATGTTGACATCTGGAAACCGGATGCCAGAGTCCGGTCCACAGTTACACATCGCTACCTGTCACTCATTAAAGTTTTGCTCTGATTGCATTTATTACATGTACTTCTATGCAGTTGCCGTGCTGTTTATATACCTTGATATATTTTTGTAGTTTAAAGTTATAATTCTGTATGTTACCTATCACTTTGAACAGTACCTTTGTTGTGGGGCTTAGGCTCTGCCTCCTTTTTAGTTTTTGGCGCCAATTGTCCTTCTATTTAAACTATGTACCTGATGTCCCCAGACTGATCTGAGGAAGGGGGTGGCTCCCCAGAAACGTGTCATCCCTGCATGTTTTATTATCATTCCTGCCTCCTGTGACCTGGGCTCTGCAGCTAGCTCTCCACTTTTTGTGAAACCCCAGTGTGGGTTGATATGCGAATGTCCTATTCGCTTCTGGTAAGCGGCCCACTACTTAAGGGTACCCCGTGCCTAGTGACACCTTCTGTCACATCCTTACTGATTGTTATTGTGGTAACGCACAA